>NC_142035.1:7269747-7527247 GCF_982192425.1 Myodes glareolus
GAATACTGTGTCCTCCTTATTGTTAGGATATGAGAGGAGGCAAGCATGTAACCTGGTTATAGGATCATCATTCAAAAGAAATTCTCCAAAGAACATCAGCAGCCACATACACTGTTGAGAAAGCAGCAGCTAATTTTGAACATTTCCCTCATAAGGGAAGGAATGACTATATCCAGCAATTTAACTCAATAGTAGTGGTAGTTTGGTTATTGTTTTTTTTTTCTCCCCTCCATCTAGAAGTGGCTTCCACTCTCCTGGCAACTGCCCCTGTGAGCGGTTGTCTCCTACGGAGAGAGAATTCAATTTCTCTGACCTCTTCTCTTTCTTAACAACAAAAATGAAAACAGAACCTGACCTGAGCCAGGTCATGATTTTGGATCTCCTAAATTCTTGGAAAACCGGAGTCATGAGTGAAAAGCATGGCAGTGTGCATTTCCCAAGTAAACGGAATGGACAGAGGATCCCACAACCGTGTGTCCTCAAGGAGGTACTCCGAGGCCAGACAGGTGCTGACTGGTGGCCCCTCATAGGACATCGTCCTCCAGTCCCACACATCTGCTCTTACGTGGACCTCACTCACTCACTGCACTTGTTATGCAACGAATCCCACTGCTAGAAAACTTGCTGAAAATCTATTTTGACAACTGATATTTATAAATCTATTTTGACAACTGATTTTTATGAGGCAAGACAGAGAAATTGTCGTTGACCTAGGATCTGAAGAAGGAATGCATAATAGTGCGTCCATGTTGGCATTCATCCTCTCTCTTCCTTCAGCCTTCTTGATTCCTCTTGTTTTTCTTGTGTGCTTTCAAGAAGCATAGGCAGCCTCTCTTTAAACAATGTGTTGCAATGAGATTTGACTTTAGGCTGTTCTGAGGGGAAAACATTCTCCACCATGTGTAGAGTAGGACTGAATAATAATGTTGATTTCCACCTTAAGTTGAGGAAAGCGCCTTGGGGTGTGCAGCACGCAAGTTGATATGTAATATTAATGTAAATCACAGAGCCAAACTGGTACTTTGGATAAATCCTCTCTCTATTCCCATGGATGCTCAGCCATCCTGTAGAGAGCTCACCAGTGACAGAAACTGAAGCGCCTGTGTTCCAAACCAGCTGTTATTGTATCTAAAGCATTTCCAATGACACATGACCCCAAAGGTCTTTAGAACTCCTGAGCCTGTTTAGTTTGAGAAATACACTAAAAGGCAATGGTTGGAGCCGGAAATTTTTGCTAGATAGAAATAGTGGACATAAAGGATGAGAGCTTAGTTCAACTTGGTCAGTCAAGGGGACTAATGTGACCTTGAGACTGTAAGTGATATACACGCGTGCTGGCAGGCTCATGGTACAAAGACACAAAGAGTCATTTGTAATGAGTTAAACCCAGTCCAATCTGCAGGAGACTCTACCCCCACCCTGGAGCTAGCAAAGGTAAAATGAATATTCAAGTGGTACGTAAGCTGCAGAAGGAAGTTTCACGCTAATAAAAGCAAGTTGAACACACAGACTGCATAGAAGGAAATCATGAAAGACAGGAAGGCTAAGGGAGATGAAGGGAGAGTCAGAATGTAGCGTCTCCACAGTTCTAACCCTCCTTCTGTCGATTTTCTTTAGCTTGGGTGCGCAACTGGTTTGAAAGTCTGGCTTGACCAGAATGGTATCCACAGTTAACAACTGGGGAGTATGCTGCTAATTAAAGACAACCTTCATGCAAGCCTGGTGTTCTCTGCTCTCACACAAACTGATGATGTAATGCTGTGCTCCTGCCTTAAAGCAAAGGAACGGAGGGTTAGATGCTGTTCATTAAGTTACACATCAGTAATGGGTAAAGAGCAAAAGTCCAGCCTAGATCTTTCTGACTCTCCACTTATTGCTGAATGGTGAGACGCTCTGACGTTGGAAGAGCTGCGGGTAGTTCTGCCAATGCAGTTCCTCGGGATAAATGGAACCATCTCAGTTTCAGTTCGTTCTAATGCCATTGACCAGCAAGTTTAAACAGATTGTGGAGAGTGTGAAAAGAATTTGTTATCAGTGTATTATTGGCTAGGAGCTCTTGACGTCAGCTGCAGGTTTCCTCCTCAACATGGCATGTACTAAGTGGAGTGGCAAGCAAGCCTTAACTGCAAACGTTTAGAGAGTTGGAAGCTGTAATGGGTTTCTAGATAATAAAATAGCAGACCTTCATGTGCCATCCCTAGGAATACTCAGATATCCATGGTTCTTAAGAATTGAGCCTCAAGTTCCATTCTTTATTCCCCACTTGTTCATGGGCCAACTTAAAGGTGGGTTGCCTTTGGTAAAATAATCAGTGAAATCTGAAGTACAGATATTTTTATTTCTCTTGGATAAGTACACACAAGGCCGGTGTTTAATCTCCCAGAGTCCTTTCCTCTCACTGATGAGTCTCGAATGGACCCTAGTAAGGGTGGTAGAAACTGATGCTGGGAAAATTCCCCCCAGAGGTCCTGCAAGATGTCATGACCCATTAGAATCTGCTGCCTAGACTACCTGATGCTCTAGCCTGTTCCTATTTCCAACCAGCATCCAAACCTCTTCAGTGACTTTAGTTGTATCATCCAGTCATAATCTTTCTATTAATCCACAGTTCCTGATAGAGGCGCCAATGCACACTTCAGCCCACACAGTGTGGATTCCAGGAGCCAGCCCCAGCTGTCCCCTCTGGCGGAGCTTGCTCAGCCACATCAGTTCACCCTAGCCCAATGGTGGTATCTCCTTCAACAGTGTTTACAGCATGGAAGGAACTGTTTGCTTTAAAGTTTCTTAGTATATCTGAGCAGGTTTTCTTATGGAGTTTCCTGACAGTCATGCAGAAGAGGAGAACTATTCCCATTATGCACAGGAAGAACACAAATACTTTGCCTTACAGATAGCCAGGAAGTGGGAATGAGGAGCTCTTCAGCCAGGCAGAGAACTGGGCAACTGAATTCCTGTGAAGGTCAATAGAATCAAGAGTATCTATAGACAATCAAGACATCCCAACAGATATATACATACAATCACACAGAGAAACACACCCATGCCCACACAAGCAAACACATACATACACACAAAACACACACAGATGCACATATATATGAACGCATAAATATACCCATTCATACACATGGATATAGAGTCATAACATGTATACACAAACATATAAACATATCACATCACACACATACAAACACATGAACACCAACAGATACATACTCAAACACACACACCTACAGAAGCACAAACCAATACCCCTATAATACACATAGACACATAGGCATGAATACACACACCCAAGCATTACACATAAACACACACACACCACACATGCATAACTCCACACACAAATATACACACAAACATATACCATATATAGTCATACCACATAGGTACACATATCTCCCACATGCATGTAACCGCCCCACATACATACCACATACATACAACCCCCACACCTCACACCCAAACACGGCACACATAATGCACCACACATGCACACAAATGCACATGCATCCCCCACACACTCACATTAGGCTTCAACGGCACCCTTGCCTCAGCACCACACTGGTTGTCACTTCCTACAGCAAAGAAAACGCCCTGAGCGAAGGATGCTCATGCGCTTCCTTGGGTCTGTACTGAGATTTGTAGATGCTCAGTGGGGTCACGTGTTCCTCAAACAGCACAGTAATAAAAAGTGATAAATGACTTTCGCCCAATGCTGTCCCCAGAGATAACCACTAGCAATATTCCTAAACCTGCCAGCAGACAGAGACGCTGATAGAGGGTCACGTGCAGGACATTACCATACAGAGCCGCCTCAGCGCAAATGGGACTGACGCCCTGTACACTGTTGTGTAGAGTCGTAGACACTGGGCACTAGTTCTCTGGAATGTTGGAAAATGAAGCCTGTCAATCACTGACAGGTTGACAGCTGACAATGTCAATTAGGCATAACGTGCGTTTTGTTTTTCCATAAGAGAATGAGTGAGAAACTCAAAGCCAAATTGCTTCCTACAGGCAAGGTGGCAAAGATAGAGCATTATTCTCATGTGACTCGGTTTCTTCATGAAGCGACTGGGCTTCTATTGGTCCCTGAGAAATCAAAATCAAAGACACTGAGGACATGATAGTAGGATTGAAAATTGCTTATTAGACATTAATTCTTAGGTCTTTGTAGTTAGTGGACACTAAGCCAGAGTGAGGGTTAAAAACTCCCAATATTTTTTCTTGAATACCCTTTATGTGAAGAGCCAGAAAAATCATTTCACTGTTATTGCTTTTTTTTTGCCTCAAAAATCTATCACCTGAAATAATCTAAAGTCAGGTGTTCCCTGGGAGATACACAGAATGCAGTTAAAAGTTTCCCAACCCTTTCCCAGTTGCTGGAGCCCCAGGGAAGCTCCAGAAAACAGCAGAGGTAATAATGTAATTATCTAGTGTTTATTAGCCCAGAACCTTAGAATTATTTCATCCATGACCAAGTGCAGATGACTTAAGCTTTTTGAAATATTGAGATTTAAAAGAAAAGAGATGATTATCTATCAATCTATCTATCTATCTATCTATCTATCTATCTATCTATCTATCTATCTATCTACCATCTATCTATTATGTATCTACTTACCTGTTTCACTGGTGCTGAAGATTAAGCCTGGGCCTTGCACATGCTAAGAAAGCACACTGAGTTACACCCCTGGTCCCAGGGATATATTCACTTCAGTGACAGCTACATTTCAGAGCTCGGGTGAGAGGTCCTCTCCAACTTACTTGGTGTGGCTGTTGACTTGGTAATTTTTCTTCTCATTGTGACATGTTAGACAACAGTGGCTGGGGGCTGAAGGGTTTAAGTTGGCTCACAGTTCAGGCGATGTTATTCACATGGTAGGGAAGGCACCACAGCTGAGTGGTTCTGGCCAGAGATGCAGGAGCTTGTCATGTTGCCTGATAGCATTTTGGTGGATTGAGAGACAAAGAATGTGAGCAACAAGTGGGGTTATGCCTTCTGCCCTATCACCCCATTTCTGCTGGGCAGGCCACAGTCTCCAAGTGCTGTGGCCCATCGACCCATCTTCTTTAGTTTCCTTCACATCCTTGCCCCAGATCCCTAACATAGCAGCTGAAGAAGGAAGAGTTCATTTTGGCTCTGGGTTTGAGGGCACCTTGTGTTGTTCCAGGGAAGACATGGTAGTTGAAGCTCAGCTAGTCACATCACATCCACGTCCGTGGCCAGGAAGCAGAGAAAGGGAGGCTGGTGCTCAGAGCTCAGTTCATTTCCCCCTGTTTCCTCAGTCTGGGACTCCAGACAATTGAACCACATCAATTCATCTAATCTAGAAAATGTCTCATAGATATGCCCAGAGGTGTCGGTTTCTTTTCTCAGGCGATTCTGGATGCTATCACCGTGACAGTCGGGATGATCAAGCACATTCACAAAACAGCCAGAGCGAAGGACCAAAGTGTTCAAGCGTGGGATTCCATGCAGGATGTTTCACATTCAGTCCATATCAGATATACTATAAACCGCTATTTCATAGCAAATATGTACAATATATGCATATTAATACATGTTCTATTTTTATTGAGGTATATACTGATACAAGTAATACTATTTATGTAATAGTCTAAAATCTATTTCTCTGTGTGTGGTCATAAAAATCAATATTAATTTTTATTTTTCCAATTACGTAAATTACTAAAGACCTAGATGTTGCATGTCTGATTCAGCATGTAGTAAATGTACATCAAAGCAAGATGGAAGAAGTTGAAATTACGTATTTTACATTTTGTTATCAGCAGGAAGCCGACCCCATGGATGTTTCCTATTTTGGCCACAGTCTAAAAGGAGAGAAAGCATCCATGCTGATCCCTCTGGGGTGCCAGAAGGAGAGTGGAGGGAAAGGGACAACAGTTGCTGAGGTGAGGTATCCCATAAAGTCTGATGACATCACACGAGACAAGACTGAACTCACTTCTGACTTCATCTCATATGTGACCAGAGGTAGGGAGTGTGAGGTGATGCTTGAATGAGATGCCCTTCCCTTTGGAGCAGAGACATAGGGATAGCTATCGGAGGGGAGGGGTGACAATCTAAAAGGCTGGGTGTGCCCTGGAAGCTTGGCAGAATGATCTGGGTGGAGACCGGTGTCATGGACGCTTTCCCAGAACCCCAAGCCTCTGATAGAGAGGTTGAGTTTAAAGCTTTCACAAAGAACGTACTCTTTACAGTTCCTCCTGAAGCAGAAAGAAGTGAGATTCCTATCCAGCTGCCAGGGAAGCCTTTCCGATTGACCTACAAGGAATACAGCACAATGGGGAGTCCATGCAAAATGGTAACTATAAAGACATGTCTAGAATGGTCTGTGATGAGGTCACCCCCTGCTTTAGATGTCTACCTTTTGCCCGATTTTAAGCTCCAGCCTCTGCTTGCCCTTATTTCTTATTTGCACTGCTCATTAGGAAACTTGGCTGTGCTTTTTGGCTTTATCAGAACTTTAAAACCATGCCAAACCTCAATGTCGGGATCTTACACCATCCTCGCCTTAACCACAAGGGAAACTGAGGTTCCTCATTCTCTCCCGGACTGATACACTGATTTCTTAATTTCAAAAGCTCAATTCTATATAAAAACTTTCCCATGTCCTCCTGAGCTTTCAAATCTGAACCAAATTGTGTGCAAGACAGTTTCAATTTTGCAAGGTGTCTGTGAAGTGCTTATTATTGTTAGGGATGTTCTGGTGGACTGGACTGACAAATCTTTAAGAATTTCACTCAATGTATTTTGTATGTTCCTGCCTTTCTCCACCCCTTCACTGCTATCTTCTCCACGCCCCTGATCCTGCCCTCCTGAACGTGAGGCTTTCTCTTTTCTCCTATCGAGTCCCATCTCTGTTACCCAACTACTCTTGGGAGTAGGGTTGCTCTAGAGTGTGGTCAACCTACTAAGGTCACTTAATTAAAGAAAAGTAACTAGCTTCCAGCAGCTGTCATATGACAGTAGCTGCTAGGCAAGGGGTGGGGCATTGTGCTACCTCTCCTCTCCCTGCTGCCATTTTGTTTGGATGATGCTTGCATTTTCTGTACCTTGTCACAACCACCGTGACTTCAAGTGTGCAACTGCCTTGCTGTGTCTGGAACACAAAGCACTGTTTATGTGAAAGAAGAGAAAGTAAATATTTCTCCAAGTTTTAAAGATGCATCTTAATGGGGTATTAATAGGCTCTTGGGGAGCGGGTAATGGTAAAAGAAGTAATTAAGTTTATGGTGTGGACATGTAAATGAGTATGGGGCAGGAAGTTTTAGAAAAGTGGGAGAAAAGAAGAGATTGATTCCAGAGGTCCCTGAGATGAGAGAGAACACCAGTGTGGCGATTATTGACATACAGGTCTTTGGAAGGTAGCTCGAGAATGACTACAGTGAAGGAAGTTGATGGGGGTACCGAGTCCAGTTCCTTTCTAGACATCATTTGCTTCTCACTTAAAGAAATATGCCTCAGTGAGTACCAGAAGTCAAATGTTTGACCCAAAATCAAAGAACATGCTATGAACAACATGTCTCTATAGAACTTCTGCAGGGATAGCTGGAGCAACCCCCAAGGACCACCAAATACACAACGTGTCACTATAGAACCTCTGCAGGGATAGCTGGAGCATCCCCCAAGGACCACCAAATACACAATGTGGTGCTGAGGAGCAGATTCACGAATCATCAGATGGGCTCCCCTGAACAAGGGCAGTGTAGAGTCCACACCATGGCTAGGGTCACATACGAATCGACGAATCACCTTTCATGAGACACTGGTACTCTGAGTAGAGACAAAAATAACTAGAGGGTAGTGACAGTTCGTCTGGAAAGGGGGTTTCATGATAGCTTTGAGAAACAGCATGAGAAGTATCATGGAAGAATAAGATTGGGATTTCAGAGGAGGCTTCCTTGTTAGCAAAGGTAGAGGGCTAGAATATGCTGAAGAGTGTTGGGACCCATTGGGTTCCTGGCCTTCAGCTGCTCTTCCCTACTAGAGCCTTCTAATTGAAGTTACTAGAAGCTGTGCCTAGCCTAGGATCAGAGAATGGGATTTTCACCTGTTGGCCATTGACTGCAGGGTATTTAAGCCTCCATGGTGCTGTTAAAGAGGGCCTTTGTACCAGTGATTGGAGGTCTGTGTGTCTGTCTGTCTCTGTGTGTGTTTCCTCAACCTCCAGCCCCTTGCCTGAAGCTTGTGAACTGGATTCTAGCGCAAAGAGCTTGAAAGGATAATAATAAACTCTACCTGGGAAATATGAAGAAGGAGAAAGAGAGAATTATTGGAAAAAGGGAGTAGAGGCCAAGAACCCAAGATGAGGAAGACAGATTGAACATGCCTGTCCAGAGGGAGGCCTAACAGCTGACTCTCTATTAGTGTGTCCTCATAGAGTATACACCATTGCTTGAGGGTCTCAGACCCTCCATGTATTACATCAACAAAAGGGATTTTTTTTGTGTGTGGGGGATTTGAAATCTGGGATGGTGATGCCTTCTGCAGTTCTTCTGTTATTCAGTATTGTTTTAGCTATCCTGGGAATTTTTTTTTCCATAGGAAGCTTAACATTTTTTTTTCAATTTCTGTGGAGAATTGTGTTGGAATTTTGATAGGGATTGCATTGAATCTGTAGATTGATTTTGGAAGAACGTTCATTTTCACCATATTAATCCTACCAATCCATGAGCATGGAAGATCTTTCCATCTTCCAATGTCTTCTTCAGTGTCTTAAGTTTATCAGTCTTTCACTCGCTTGCCTGCATTATTTCAAAGTACTAATGACTTCTAAGTTTCTTTTCATAATGATGAGAATTTTCTTGAATTAAATTGTGGGAATGTAACTGGATAATGGGCAAAGGTCAGAGGCTTTCGGGCACTAAGTCCTAAGTGGAGGGTCTTTGTCTAACTCCTTTCCTTAGTACTCTGGGATCTGTGCGGAAGAGGAGGTGAAAAGATTGTAAGGGTGAGAGGTGATAGGTCACTTCCAGATTGACTTGAACACAGCAGGACTGAGGCTCATGTGAACTCACAGAGACTGGTCAGTACACTCAGAGCCTATACTGGGTCAAGCCAGATGGGGTCCTGGTACTAAGAGAGCGATGCAGACATGAATTCCACCCCTGTTAGGAGTTGTTTGCAATTGATTCCTGCTGACAAAAGAGAGAAAAGGCAGTTTTCTCCAGTGGAATCTCACTGGGAGGATTATGCACACTCCTGGGTAGCACCCATGTCCAGGAGTAGATGGTCAACACAAAACAAATTCAATAGCATTTTTGTAAATGTTGTTGCCTCTGTTTGTGATTTTTGTCTTACTGGTCTTTTGCTTATATATTTTGCTTTCCATTTTTGTGGAGTATTTTTGCTTGTGTTTCTTGTTTATTTGTTGTTACTTGCCTTGGTTTTGTTTGTGTTTTAAAGAAGGCAAGGAAGGGCATGGGGTTGGGTGGGGAGATAGGGATGATCTAGGAGGAGTTGGGGGAGGGAAAAAGAGTAATTTAGAATATATTGTAAGATCATTTTTTCAATAAAAATGGTAAGCTAAAAACTATGTAAATATATTTTCACAACTAAGTGTGAATCATGTTTCAACGTCAACAACAAGAAAGGAAAGGAAGGAGAGAGGGAGGAAGAAAAGGAAGGAGGGAGGGAGGTCAAGGGAGGGAAAGAATAAAGAAGAAATAAAGGAAGGAAGGAGGGAAGGAAGGAGAGAGGGAAGAAAGATTCCAATGAGACTGCTACTGAAATGCATAGGAAAAGGAAGAGGTTGATAAAATGTGAGTCTGAATAGCCATAACCCTGAAATGAGAGGTAAGAAAGGCTACTGGGTAATGTGGGTGCAGGCTAAGCAACTAGGGATGAGTAACCACAAGGAAGGTGACATTTGCAGGGAGACTGAGATGGTGCTCAGCTTGCATGAGCTCTGTCTTGTTTAGGTTCCCTCTTCTCTTTCCATACAAAGATGTGCTGTGCTAACCTTGCTAACCTAGAAGAGACGACTGAAGACCACCCCTGTGTTATCCTGATCTTTGCCTCCTAGGACAAAGCAGGGGTGTTTTATAGGTGTGTTTGACCTTTCTAGAGACAATTTGGAATCAACTGGGTGTTTCATGGGGGATTGGTTCACAGTTTCCTTTCTTTTCTCAGTTCTTGGAATGGTTCAGTGCCTTCATTTGGTGACCAGAGGAGAGAAGTGGGGTAGCTGAGGAGTTCATAAGTTGAGGTTTTACTCTGGGATGCCCAAGTTTAGAGGAAAGAAAAAAAAAACCTCTTCCTAAGGCTGGACCTCAGTTTCTATTGAGAGATGATAAATCCCAGTGAGCCAAACACACAGCTTATATGTTTTAGATGTTAGTCTTTTGTTTTCCCCCCAAATAATCTAGAGAGCTTGGGGAATGTTTTACATTATTTCT
Organism: Myodes glareolus; assembly: GCF_982192425.1. Lineage (NCBI taxonomy): Eukaryota > Metazoa > Chordata > Mammalia > Rodentia > Cricetidae > Myodes > Myodes glareolus. Next base: position 7,280,173 of record NC_142035.1, read on the forward strand.
TAATATATTTTGTTTACACTTCCTAAGTACGAGATGTATTCTGATTTTATGTGCATATGTACATCTATTACGCTTATAGGCTAATATTTCATGGCATCATATGCACATGAGGCATGTTTTATTGCTTAAAAGGAAAAGGACACTTCAATCATCTTGATTTGGAAAATTTCGGCTTGCTGCTGGTTAGCTCTTATATTATTAACCCCTTCACCTTGTCAGGTAACAGATCAAACAGCTGCCATGGTTACAAGCCACATCTTCCTTTGGCTTTGTATGTATGTGTATGTGTGTCTATATCCTAAGCATTACTTTCAATTTACAGTCTCTTTATAGAAATCTTTTAAAACCTCTTTTCCATTTGAATAATAATGAGTTTAATTAAAACTATAAAATATATCCCATAAACTCACTCAACCGGGCATTCATGATTTTCAGTCAATTACATTATGAGTCTAGCCACCCTGGCACCTCCCTGCAGGTCTGGGACCTGCCCTCTTTTTTTTGTATACCTAGGAAATTGTAAGAGAAACAGCATCAAAGGACTTATGGACCCAGTGAGGACGCTTTGTCTCTCCCATTATTGAGTGGTACTAACTTAATTCTTGGAAATCATTATTCTAAGTAAACATTTAAATGCACCGAGACCTGCAATGCATAATTCATCCTCACAACCCAATTTGGGGGGCAAAAGTTCATCAATGCCATCAGAGACAGTGTAGGTATGCAGTATAGCATTCAGTCATGATAGCAACACTCGATGACTTTTAAACTGTGGCTAGAGGCATGTGTTCAAATTTGGGTCAAAATATTTGGCTGTGAGTGTGGTTTAGTTGGACAGGCACTTGCCTAGCATGTGTTAAGCTGTGGGTTCAATCCACAGCACCTCAAAAAGATGTGGTGGTGCCCATCTGTGATCCCAGCAGACAGGAAGATCAGAAGTTCAAGGTCAGCTGCATAGAGAGTTCTAGGCTATTCTGGGTTACAGTTCTTGCCAATAAATAATGAGTAAGCAAATAAATGTGTTGGAGGAAGGAGGTTGCTTGTTGGTTCTGGCTGCCCATCTAGCTTAGACCCGAAATAATCACACAGAAACTGTATTAATTAAATCACTGCTTGGCTCATTAGCTCTAGCTTCTTATTGGCTAATCTCTTACATATTAATTTAACCCATTTCTATTAATCTGTGTAAAGCCACATGACAGTGACTTACCAGCTAAAGTTCCTAGCATCTTTCTGCAGTGGCTCCATCACTTCTCTCTAACTCCATCTTCCTCCTCCCGTGCTATAGGCCAAGCGAGTTTCTTTACTCATTAGCCAATAAAAGCAGCATATAGACAGAAGGACCTCCCACACCATAAAAGAATATTAGAAATTGATTGAGTCAAAGCCTTAAAAATACTTCTGTAAAATCTGGCCCTTTGACCTACAGATCTAGGCACCAACTGTTGGCCTGAAATGGATTATAGTAATATACTTACAATAAGGGCCATGTCACAGATTTTGAAGAAGATGATCAACACAAGATGCAGGCTCACTATGGTAGTTTGAATGAGAGTGGTTCCGTAGGCTCCTTAGGTTCATATAGTTGAATGCTTGGTTCCCAGTCAGTAGAACTGATTGGGAAGGATTAGAAGATGGGACCTTGTTGGAGTAGGTGTGTCACTAGGAATAGACTCAGAGGTTTCAAAAGCCTACACCAGGCCCAATGATGTTGTGCTCGCTCTTCCTGCTGCCTTTGAATTAGGATGTAAAGCTCTCAGCTACTGCTCCAGCACCATGCCTGTATGCTCCCCACCATGATGGTCATGAACTAACCCTCTAAAACTGTAAGCAGGCTCCCCAATTAAATGATTTCTTATATACAACTGGCTTGGTCATAGTGGCTCTCCACCACAACAGAACAGTAACTAGGACACTCACTGACCACTTCCAAGAAGTTTCTCCAGGGAGAAAAGAAGTTTGTGATACTTGATATACAGATTCATGTCCACATGGAAGAAAGTTCAGTGTGCGACAGCTCTGGCAATCATCTATGAGCAGCAAAGATCCTGTCTAGTTTTCTTCAGCTGCTGTCATATTCAAAGAATGTGTGTGCAGAAGTGAGCAGAATAATTAGAGAAATGCTTTGTGGTGTCTAGTAAGCCATACCCTTTCATCTATTAAAGGCAAGGCTTTGCCTCTTCCTAAGCCAGGCACCATAACAGTATCTGTATTTTAGGATTGTCAGGTTTATTTCATGCAGCCATGTTCACAAAGGTCTGTGTATTTTATGGATCTTACCATCTCTTTTGCAACTGCAGTATCACAGATGGCACATTACACAACATAGGAAACAGTGGGCTCACTTGTCTCGAGAAAACATTGTCTACAAAGACAGGAAGTGAGCTGAAGTTTCACACAAGGATTTGTTTGTTGACTCTTCATCTAGGACATCTCAACCAGTAATGAATTTAGCTCAGTGCTTGTTGGCAGGGGTGAGAGGTGCCATCAGAAGTTACATTCACAGAGAAAACTCTAAATGTGGGTTTGCATTGAACCTACTCTCTAAGCCTGTGTCTCAGTTTCCTTGCATGAAAATGATTTTAATCTTGTTACTTTGACAAAACACCTCACAAAGCATCTTAATAATTTATTTGCCTTGCTGTCTAAATAGACTCTGTACATCACTGAGGGGAAGGCATGGCAGAGTCTGTGACAGCAGGGCATGAGCCTGGAACTCCTAGCATTTTGGCAGACAAGGGAGCAGACAGCAGGGAACACTGGGGTTCCACACATTTTCCTCATTTCCCCCTTCAAAGATCCCAGAGCCCCAGACACTAGGATATTGACACTCACATAAAGAGTGGGTCTTTTCTGCTCAGATAATCCTGTGAATACTCTCACATACACATCCAGAGGTGGCACTCCTAGGTGATTCTAAATACAGTCAAGTTGATGATGAAGACAACCATCACAAAGGTTGAATTAAATGAGGATAGAATTCACCTACCCCTAGACAGTCTCACATTGTTTGACACATAGGAGTCACAAATACGAATTTAATGCAAGTATTATGTTTCACATGCTATTGTCAGGATTTGGTAAAATTCCAGGTGGTGGTGGTGCACACCTTTAATCCCACCACTTGGGAGGCAGAGGCAGGCAGATTTTCGTGAGTTTGAGGCCAGTCTGGTCTACAGAGCAAGTTCCAGGACAGGTTCCAAAGGTACACAGAAAAACTCTGTCTTGAAAAACAAACAAACAAACAAAACTGGTTTTGGTAAAATAACCTATTCCAAATTTGCCATAGCAAATAGATGCTGCTTAAAAAATTAAATAAATAAAAAAGTCATGTTTCTTACTTTCCCAAGAGCACGCAGTCTAGGGGCATTTGCCATTCTTCTTCCATTTCCCATTTCTCCCTTACAGATAAACAAACAAAAACAGATAAACAAATGGTCTTTAAGGTATAGTCATATAGATACGGTTGATCTGTTTAGAGAAAATTGTATTCATTAAGAGGTCTGAATAAAAGTGATCAACATCCACAGGGTCACCTTTCTGGAGTCAATGCTGAAAATCTGTAATCTGTTTTTAAAGGATCACCACAGAACAAGAGAGGGTGAGAGAGGGTACAGCCAGGGCCACTCTGCCATCTCCGAAGAGAGACCTGTCAGCCTGAGGTATCAGCTCCTCTGTGGAGAATAATTTAATCATACTTGTAAATGACATTCCAACAAAAGGTCATCGGATCTATCAGGCCCTCGTCAGCGTAAGAAAATTAGACCTGCTTTATTGATGTTGGAAAGTGATACAGTGCCTGGCTCTGCCCTAGCAGGGAACTGGGGAATTGAGAGGAGGAGGCTGAAGTGAGCAGCTGAACCACTAACATCCAGGCAGGCACGTGCCTTCTCCAGCTGCAAATCCCCACGCCAGCTGTGGGTCTTGTCTCCTGTCCCCCTCCCTTCTCCCTCCCTGTTAACTGTGTAAACATGTTATAAAGTGGTAACATAAGCAGAACCATTTATAGCCAGAGACTAGGGAGTCTAGTCCTGGAGAAAACATGCAAGGATTGCTGACATCTGTTGTGCAGACAGGCAAAAGGCATTTTGTGGGATAGGGTAGTCTAGGAGGCTGCTTTTGGGAAGGCCTATGTCCAAGTCTTTGTTGTTGGTTTTTATTATTTTGTTTTATTTTATTTTGTATATGGGTGTTTTATCTGCATGTATATCTGTGTACCATGTGTGTGCCTGGTGCCCCCAGGGAACAGACAGATTCATCAGATTACCCGGAAATAGAATGACAGTTGTGAGCTGTTGTTTGGGTGCTGGGAATTAAATCTAGGTCTCTGATTAAGCAACCAACACTTTTAGCTGGTGAGCCATCTCTGTAGCTCCCCAGGCCTATGTTTTATAAACAGCTGAGATAGGAGGTGACAGGATGTGTTATTTAGTATTCTGTTGTTATAAAAGGACACCAAGACCACAGCAGCTCTTATAAAGGAGAGCATTTTGTTGGCAGAAGCATGGCGTCACTCGGGCAGACATGGTGCTGGTTAAGTGGCTGAAAAATCTGCATTTGGATATGCAGGCTGCAGGAAGAGAGACACTGGAATTGGCTTAGAAAAACTGGTTTTGAAACTCCAAACCCCACCCCGAGTGATGCTCTTCCTCCACGGCCACACCTACTAACGTATTTCAAGTAGTCCCACTCCCTGGTGCTAAAGCACTCAAATATATGATCCTGTTGGGGCCATTCTTATTCACACCACCACCCAAGACCAAACAGGCTTTAGATCTGAACCACATCTTCTCTCTTTCTTTCTTTCTTTCTTTCTTTCTTTCTTTCTTTCTTTCTTTCTTTCTTTCTTTCTTTCCTTCCTTCCTTCCTTCCTTCCTTCTTTCTTTTCTTTTTTTTTTTTTTTTGATTTTTTTGAGACAGGGTTTTTCTGTTGTTTGGAGCCTGTCCTGGAACTAGCTCTTGTAGACCAGGCTGGCCTCTGCCTCCTGAGTTTTAAAGGTATGTGCCACCACCACACATCTTTAACAACAGCATCCCTTGTCACAGGACATTTTTCTAAATTTCTGTTTCCTCATCCATGATTATGAACCTGCAGTCTCTCCCGATTTGTACAATTGGTGGAAAGGTTAATTTCAAACAAAGTGGAGATCAAAGCATGATGTTAATTGTTTGCAAAGAGTAAGGAAATCATATAACCTGAGTTATCATTAGTAGAGTTTGTTATTTAGATAGCTTAGTTGTGGGATCTAGCTTCAGCAATATCTCAATAGCCTTGTGTTGTGAGATTGTGTCCTAAAGAAATTATCTACTTAATATTTTCCTTCCTTCCTTCCTTCCTTCCTTCCTTCCTTCCTTCCTTCCTTCCTTCTTTCTTCTTTTCTTTCTTCTTTTAAGTGCCAGAACTAGAACCCAGGACCTAAGCGTGTGGGGCAACACTATGTCACTAAACAGCATCTTCAGGATCTTTAATATGTAGGATTGCTAATTGGAAATGATTGTTTTATATAAATATTTTTACTATTTAAAATTATGTATATATGTTATATTATTTATAAATGGTGTGTGTATGTATGTATGTGTGTGTGCACATGAATGCAATGCATGTGGAGGCCAGAAGAGGCCGTTAGATACACTGGAGCTAGAATTATAGACAGCTGTGAGCTGCCCAGCGTGAGTGCTGTAAGCTGAATGTGGGTCCTCTGGAAGAGTAGTGTGCGTTCTTTACCACTGAGCCACATCTGCACGCCCAGTTCCTGCACTGATGCTGACCTCATGTCTTCTGTCTTTGAACACAACACAGCATAGTTAGAATTGTGACCATGGCTGAAGAATTAGTCCCCTAACTGAACTGAGAAAGCAGAAGAGAATAGGGGAGAGGCCTTAAGTTTGCCCTGTTAGTAACAAATCCTCACAACTCTCGTTTATGGCGGCCTTTCCCTGGTGGAGAATGTGCAACGGTTTAGAGGGCTTCCTAGGACTGCTGTCCGCTGTCAGCTCAGCCTGTGACTTTCCGTGAGACACAGCAGCCTCCTCCCAGCTCATTGCCTGCTGGTAGAATCCAGTTATTGTTTTTATAGGACTGATGTTCTCTGCTCTTGATGTTCAATGTTCTCATCTATGCTGTCTGATCCAGATGAAGCATTTTTCTTTGTCACCATCAACAAGATGTCATGTTCCCCATGACTTGTCACCCTGATTTCCTCACTCCCGACCCTAGCTAGAGCCTCCTTTGAGGTGGCCGCCCACACTCTAAGAGAAGGTCATACATCCTGAAGCGTATACAGAGGACCTTAGAGGAAAATGGGCAATTTCACCTAAGGAGTATTTCTTAGTTATTAATTTGACCATGGGTAGCTGGGTATTTTCTGATAAAATGTCTTAGTTTGCAATCAATTTATTAGTCTTTTCTCCTTCTAATTATGTGGTGTTTCTTTATGTTAAAACTATAGAATAGGGGATAGTATCTCAAATGTATGTGGGGACATGTGTGGTCACAATCACCATGAGGGTGAAGCAAAGAAATTCTGGAATGCCTCTCTCAATACCTGCTTTTTCCATTATCTATTGGCCTTCAAATGTTTTTACTTGTGTCTGTTAGTTGTATGTAAATGACAGGGGCTGCCGAGATGGCTCAGTGGTTAAAAGCACTTGCTGGTGATCTAGACGACCCATGTTTGATTCTCAGCACCCGAATGATGTCTCCAAACAGTTTTGTAGCTCCTGTTTCAAGGGATTTGAAGTCCTCTTCTGGCTTACCAGGGTACTGTGCACACATGATGCACACATGGACACATGCATATAATGTGTTTTGGTCCCACTTATTCCCCCCACCCCCAACTCCACAAATCCAAAAGGAGCATCATTGACTTTAGAGAGAAAGAAACGATGACCAGTTGTGTGATCTGATGCCTCCCAGCACAGTTCAAAGCTTCTCTCCTCCTCTCGTGGTTCCTACTGTCGGAAAGAAAGCCGTGTGCAGCAGCTTCATCTCAACCCGTCTGAGTTATCACCACGCCTCAAGCCTGACATATTGATCTATCCGGACTCCTTGCAGAGGCTGCCTAATAGGATCGCCATGCTAGCAGAGCATAAGTCACGCCACCCCTCCACACCCCAGATCCGCAGAATCTCAGCCAGTGTTTATCCTGAGCGTCTCAGATTTATCTCTCAGCTTCCGGGGGTAAAAGGCATGAATGATAGGAACACACCGGAAAACTCTAGAAAACTTCAAATGTCTGACTGTGCCATTGAGCGCTCCAGACAATTACCCAGGATTCATTTGCAGTGCTTTAAATTTGTTCGATATTTCTTTCAGAATGCTTGGGCACTCTTGGGACGTTTTAGGTATTTTTCTCCTGAAATCTCATCCCCTTAGTGGAGAAGATACCTTGAGATGTCAAGCCTCATGCCCGTATGCAGCACACAGTACATATGCCACACACACCACACAGACAACTACTGAGCGTTTTAGTGACACCACGGGAAGTCATCTAAATATTGATAAGTTCATTGTTCTATGTTTCCCTCCAAGATCTTATCATACATTGTAATCTCCTATACATTTATTTATTTTTTAAATAATTTTCTCTCTGAGCCGGGGCCAGGGTCTGTTTTCACTAGGATCTTATAGCGATTGCCTAAGAAGACAGTGACAAGTAACAGCATAGAGCTCAAGTTTTGATTGTAAATAAATGATTAGAGACGTCAATGGGTTGCCCCCCCCAAGTCTTTGTTTTCTTTTATAGCTTTGTTCCTGAATAGTCCAATAGACCCTAGTTTTAGTTTCCTGACCTTTAAACCAAGGCATGGTTGTTGTAGCTCCTGGAAATGACTGAAAATTTACAAATAAAATCTTACCTACTGTGTTATTATCTATTAATAATTACATTTATAGTTTGACATATATACTTCCACGAGTTTTATGTATTATTGTGCAAAACTGAATGGGTGTGTTATTAACTAGCCCCCTCACCTGATATATTGAGAACATTTTCACACAGAGTGAAATGTTATCATTTAATTCTATGTGTACCCGATGCTTGCCTACAATTCTGTGTAGGGGCGGATAACAATGTTTTTTGTAGCACATGATATCTCTTTATAAAGTGCTCAGGTCCCCATCAGAGGTTGTGGCAGGATACCAGGAACAAGAGGGAGTACAGCTGCTGACCCCACGCTATGTCTTCTGCCAAGCCATCTTATTAGCCTAATGGTCATGACGCTTTACTTCATTTAGTGGAAGCACACCTCTCAGTTTAAGGTCCCTTTGCTAGACTGTGTGATTAAAGATTGTGGAAGTTCACTGCAATGTGCAGTGAAACACTGGCCACAGTTTTCCAAAAAAATGCTTTAGGATGGTTGTGACCATGCACTATAAATATGACAAAGAAGTCCATAGTTCACTGGCTTAAAGAAAGAGACAGGGCCCTAAATACCTGGGTGGACCAGGTATTTAGTTCAGCAAGGGACTCAGTCAGAGCTCTATCATGTAGTCAGAGCTTTCACCCATAGCTTGGAGTTTTAGCTCATCCTGCCAGCTGCCCCACTGTGTTTTGAGCTCACCCAACCAGACACGTAATCACCTAAACCAATTCCTTGAAATGAGCCTCCAGAGCTCTCTCTCTCTCTCTCTGTCTCTCTCTGATTTGCTTTTCTAATCAGATATTGGCTAACATAAACAAGCGTTCCAAGTTTATCCCAGATAAATTATCTGTGGTGGTTGATCTTGGTTGTCAACTTGACATAACCCAAGGTCACCTGGGCAGGGGAACCTCAACAGAAACTGCCTTGGTTGAATTGGCTCATGAACCTGTCTGTGGAGCTTTTTCATAAGTGTGAATTGATGTTGGAGGGCCCAACCACTGTGGGTGGTGTCTTCCCTGGGCAGCTGGGCTTGAGATGTGTAAGAAAGGAAGCTCATTGTGAGCCTGAGAGCAGGGCAGTGAGCCGTGCTCCTCCATGGTCTCTGCATCAGGTTCTACCCCTGCGGCCGTGCCTTCAGCCTTGGCATCCCCGATGATAGATGGCAATGAGTGAGATGAAATAAACCCTTTCGCCCCTAGGTTGCTTTCGGTCAGGTTTGTCACAGCAGCAGAACGGGAACCAGCACACCATCCGCATCACTTGGCTGTTTCTGATGGAGCATGCTCCTGTACCTCATGCTGGGGGTTGTTAGGTAGACTGTGGCTCTTGCCAGGACAGTAACAACCTAGTGACATTAGTCCACTTAAAATGCAGCAGAATGGAGTTCAATCTGCCATCAGCCACTAAGTAGCGAACCCTGGCAGGATGTTACATTACTCAAATTCAAATCCTATAACAGGAAAGTAGTTTTTTCAAGAGAATTACCTGACATGTGCATATCCTTATAGGCATATTTTATATGCTCATGTAATCTTTATCATTGCCCAGGGGTATAATGCTTACTCTTTATACTTTTTTCTGCTCTAATGTGTATTTTTCCATAGCTGAAGAATCTTTCACAGATGCTTAATAAATGAAATTATCACTGAATTAATACAATATTTATGCAAGTTCAGTATTAATAATGGTATTAATATCCATAGGTTATATTCATTCATGTTTTATCATTTAGGTTTGGAGGGACATATGAATTCTTTATGTGAATCTTGTTTGTCCATCCCTTTACTATATGCAAGAGATTTTGACTTTTATCAGCACTTGGGAATACTTTGCTCCTATCATTTTTATTTATTTTTTTATAACAAAGTATGTTTAAAATATAACTACCCCCTGTCCAATGTAAGTTTATAAAAGGAAAATGATGGATGATCACTCTGAACCTATGCAGGGAATTATTTGAGTGAGTGCTCAGAAAAAAGGTTTGGAAATATTCTTCTCTTGCCCAGTGAGGTGTGGAAGAAAAGAGGAAACAGAAGAGAGAGAGAACGAGAGCAACAGAGAGAATGGTGAGAAAGGAGGAAGAGAGAGAGGAGGAGGACAAAGAAAAGGAGGTGAGGAGGTAGTGAAGGAGGAGGAGGCAGAGGAAGAGGAGAAAGAGGAGGAGGAAGGGGGAAGAAATAGATGGAAGGAGAAAGGAAATAAAGCGGTGAGATCACGAAGAAGACTGTGGGAGGGAGAAGCAGGGAGGAAGGAAAGGAGGGAGAGAGAACACAGAGTGACAGAAGCTGGAAGCAAGGGGGATCAGCATACATGGGGGAGGGTGTAAGGAGAGGAGGAAAGGATGAAGAAGTCGACTCTTGGTCTGGAGACAGACCTGTGAAGACTGCTACACACACCCAAACTCCCCTTGGTAATCCACCTTCAATCACATTTAAAAGCCCATTTTCTAAACCAAATCCATGATGTGTCATAAACTGAAATTACTTAAAATAATTGCAGTCATACCAAAGGATAATTCTGTTTCTTTAATTTTGTTGTTAATTATTTTATTTTTCAGAAACACCACGTAGAGTATTTAAACAGCCCCTTCAGTCTCTCAAGTTCAAAGCTGGGCACGTCTTTCTCGGATTTAGTCTATTCGTTCATCTATAATTTGCAGCATGTTTTGTCGTCTGCTTACAAGTGCTGGGAGAAGACAAAGCCTGGCGGTGAACAGGCTTAGTGCTGTACGGGCAGAAGTCTGTGCTGCTCTGGACGCTTTTTATGAAAAGCATTTTGAACATTCTTGGAATTATTTAGACTTAGCTAGTTATGGTGCACCCTTTCAGAAAGATTATCTGTAAAAATGAAAACCCCAAGCTCGCGTCTCCCGCTGTGATAATGGGAAAACTAAACAGATTTGGTCAAAGTTTCCAAGATGTATTTCCTCCCCTTCAGCTTTACAATAAGTGATTAGACAGAAACTAAACAGGGCAATCTCCATTCTGCCCGAGCTGCAGCTCCGAGGGAAACTGGGAAGAACACTTGTCTTCCTGCTGCAGCCAGTGTCGGCCCACACCAATAAAGATTGTCTGGGCTTGTGTATTTATAGACTGTGCAGAGAGAGAGGGGATATAAATATTTGAGTACCTTTTATTTAGTAGTTATGTCTGTTCTAATGTTGGTTTTGTCTTTTCCAGTAATTGGTGCGGATGCCCAGAAGAACTAAATTAATTGCATGAGCAAACTTATTGTATCGTTTAGTGTAGTTCTAGCCCAAGTAGTGAAAATGTAATTGGACTAGTACGTAAAGAAGTTACTTTTCATCTCACTGTTTTGTTAATTCCTCACACCCAACAGCTATTTTTGTTAATCACAAAATTTTTTTTTTCATCTCAAGCATCACTTTAGGTCCTAAGTTTAAGGTCTTTAAATATAATAGTGAATCTGTTGTCCATTGATGAAATACTTCTGTGAATTATCATCAAAATACTAAAGCTATGTGGGAAAGCGGGCATTGATTATGGTTGTGCATTTGTGGGCCACCTGGGCTGCCTGCTGCTTCCATCTGGGCTCTTCCAGAACTCGCAATCAGCTGCAAATGGGGTAGGCACTCAGCGATGCTTGCACAGGACTGGTTGCCTGTCAGTCTGCTGATCTGGGCTCTCTGACTCTTCTTCTCTGTGTTCCTTACTTCTCCTCTACCTGAGGTTTTTGATCTTTGTAAATACAGAGTTCCAAGACAGGGGATGGTGACATGTCTTCAACTTTCCCTTCAGTATTGACCCACCGTGGCTTCTTCTGTGTTCTTTGCTAAGACAAACAGAACGTATGGAGGCCAGAGCTACATCTGGGCTGAAACACAAAACCACATTGCCAGGTTCATGAATGTGAAATGAGGAATATTTGGGTCTTTATTCCATCAACACTTCCTTCATAATTGATCACTGAAAGTTAATAGTGTTGGAAGGAAAAAGATAAGTAAGTAATGATAATCTTATCAATTAACTTAAACTATTGGTTAGTACTCTGAAAAAGACTATGACATTCTGACTGGGAGTAATTCCTGAGACTGGATGGTCTGTGAAGACATTATTTAAAAGAAGAAAAGAAACTAGACATCCTTGACAATGGCTTTCCAGACAGTGGAAACAGCAGGATCGGGGGCTTTGATGTAGAAATGAGTTGAAGAAGAGAAACGTGAACAGAGCATTTGTTTCAGCTGACAAAATTCGTCGAGGATCCAGTGGAAAATAGATTGCCATGAGAGACAGGGACAAGAGCAGCCACAGACGGTGTGGAGGTAGTCATAGTCACCAAATCTCCAAAGGTCAAGCATATTCACCAAAGATTGCAAGAGGAATTTTTCTATTAAGAACGTTTTTTTCACTTGGTGATCATAGAGGGGAACTTAAAATTACAATGAAGCAGATGCATTTGAAGAACCAGAGGTTTGTATGGAATGCCAACAAATGCTTTGCATTGATAGACAAATATATGTTGATCGTCATAAACATATGTTGATCTTGTGTGTACTTATTTTAAGGTAAAAGTTCTTGGGTTTTCGGTTTGCAATAGGGAAATACAACTTGCATCTAAAATGCGCATAACAGATGCAAATATCCAGTGGTAATTATCTCGATATTCAGTCCTCTTCCCCACTGAAATTCCCAACCATCTATGCCTCAGTCTTACTTGTAATTAGACCCCATGTTGGAGCCAACTCAGAGCTGCTAGCCTCCAGTGATGTCACTGACAAATAGACACACCTTTCTTAAGGATTTCAACATCCGTGTCAGGAAGCAAATATGAGGACTGGCTATGTGCCTAACTAATAACATCACACCTGTGTATTGATTTCACCAGCTGCTGGCTGCGAGAGTTGAGAGGGGAGGAACTTAGGAGATACTGGTCCAGTTTGGTTCCACCTGACTGTGGCTATTGTATTGACCCCTTTGCTTTTGAACCATCAATGAATGCATGGGTGGTGTGAGCAAAACATTGGCCTTTTAGAAATGTAAAAACATGGTTTCAACCTCATCAGTTATCTGAAAGAGTCTCATTTTGGGGCATCCACAGGCCACACTTGAGCTACCTGAAGGATTCTTGTTTCGGATCATCCGCAGACCACACTCCGAGACCAGCCGCCTCCTCTTGAAAACATTGACCGACCCTTGTCCCATTTTAGAAGAGATAGATTCTTCCAAACAGGTCAACTGGATGAGTGATGTTAAATGGAGATCCTGCATCCTGGGTGCCATGGATACATCTGTAGAGAGGACCTCAAGAGGACTCTCGAGGGTTGGAAAACTCAGAGCACTTGCTTGAGATGGTGCAGACGCACTGCAGGGCTTGGGATACCGTTCTGTGTAGCCTTTTCTGAGCTCACAGACATAGATTCTTTCTGTTATTTCCATGTCAGAGCTCAGGAGCACCCCATTGCCCCCTTTTATGAAGTGAATGGCTCCAACTTCACAGCTTGGATTTAAAAAAAAAAGACAACAATGTGGCTTTTTGCCACAGAAGCATCTTTTGCCTCTTTTTCTATCTTGATAATCCTAATTCCTTCCTGGAATCAGAAAGGTGGGAGCTTATCAGGGCCCCTAGAAAACAGTTAGTTGGACTCACTTACTGGCCTGGTCATAATTCCCTCTTGTCCTAGTTAGGTTTATTGTCAACTTTATACAACTTCAAGGCACATTGTAGGTGGGAACCTCAGTTGAGGCATGTCCTAGATCAGACTGGTGTATGACAATGTCCTGGAAAGACTGTTTGGGTTGCTGTTAAATGTGAGAGGGTTCATCCCACTGTGGGCAGCACCATTCCTAGGCAAGTGGGTCTGGGCTGTATAAGCAAGTAAGCTGAGCACAAACCAGTGAGCAAACCAGAGAGTGAGTCAGAAAACAGTGTTCCTCCATGGTTCTTAGTAGGTTCCTGTCTTGTGACATCACTCACTCACCCATTTATCCATCCATCTGTCCTTCCATCCATCCATCATCCATCCATCATCTATCCATCATTCATCCATCCATCCATCCATCATCTATCCATTATCTATCCATCCATTTATCATCTATCCATCCATCATCCATCCATCCATCCATCCGTCATCCATCCATCATCCATCCATCATCTATCCATCATCCATCCATCCATCCATCATCTATCCATTATCTATCCATCCATTTATCATCTATCCATCCATCCATCCATCCATCCATCCATCCATCCATCCATCCATCCATTATCTTGCTCTGCTTTCTGACAGCAGGCATAATTTGACCCACTCTCTCATGCCCCTGCCACTGCAACTTGTCTACCCTGAGAGGACGTTACCCTTCAACACTGAACCAAAATAAGCATTTCCTTTCTTAACTTGTTTCCTGTCAGACATTTTGTCACGGCAATGAGAAAAGCAACTCAGTCAGGTTTGAAATGTGTGTGAAAAAAAAAAAAAGATAACCCATGCCTGGTAACTCTGAGTTAGGGTCCACAATGCATGGATGATGTCTTTGTCAATCACATTTAATATTTCTCCTGTGCTTTGACAGTGTAATTGACTTACAATTAAAACAAAGTTTATGGGACCTTTTCATGCTTCTGTAGCTGAAAGGGAGTGCAATTAGATTTAATTGAGGTCGATTCTCCAAATGACACCCTGAGTACAGCGGGCGGCATACACGTGTCTTATTCGTCTCATACGGAGCACATGCATATTAAGTTATTTGATAAAAGTAGCCACGCAGCAAACTTAGGGAAACAGGATGTGACAGACTCCTTAATTTATTTGTTAAGGCTCCTGCAATTATGTTTGATTGTTCAGGACATGACCTAGTACATGCTTATTTTTCAAATGAGGATAAGAGATTGGACAGAAGGAAGAAAACAAAGCTTACCACTTAAAACTTTCCCGGCAGTTCCCTCGGAGGTAAAGACACTGGTCTCCAGGAGAAGTCTCACACCTTGAATGCATAAGGTTTGTGTAAAGATTGATCTGCAGTGGCCTCAGACCCTACCAATTACAGTGTTTATTAGAGAAATAATGAAAGACCAAGAGGAGAATGACGCTTCTAAAATGACCTGTTCTGGGTTAAATGTGTTTCCTAAATTAGCTTGGAAGAAGGAATTTGCAAGTACCCTCAGAACATATTAACGGAAGGAAATTGGGTAGCCGAACAAGGATGATAATGGGCTTTTAGACAATAACCTGTGTTTAATTGCAGCCAGCTTCAACCATGAGCAGCTCTGAGAACTTAAATTGGCAAAAGCTCCATTGGGGTCGTGGAGGAATCACCGTTTTCATGAGCTTGGTGGAAACTGGCATCCTGGAAGTTGTGTGATTGCCACACTAGTGAGTCTTGATTCAACCAGACAGTGCCAGGTTCCAGTGAGACAATGGCTCTCATTGTTGTCATCCATCACTGAAGAACCTCAAAGCACTGGTAGCTTCCCTACCTTGGTGAGAGTAACAGGACCATTGTCCAACATTCCACTCCTCTCTTTGTGATATAGCCAAATTAGTAGACACGCCCCCCCCACTCTCCCCAGGTATCAGCTCCATCTGTCAACCTGTGGTCATTCTTATTGGACAACATCTAGGACAACCAGAAGCATTTGCCTCCTATTGACTTAGCCGTGGGCACAGGAGGAAGGGTTGATTGACTCTGATAGTCTCCTGAACCATTTCCACATTGGGCCAACAGCTCATTTCTATAAATCCTGAGAAGCTGTAGACACCGTCAGTATGAACATTCACACACATTTTCCCACTGAAGATCCCAGACATCAGTTTGCATAATTTGTATCAAGATTACAGCTCAAAGCGTGATTCTATGCACAGAAGGACATTTGTCAGAGAGACCAATAGCACCGTATGTCTGTATTATGTGTTTTTGTTTTTCTAAATAAGAGTAATTTTGCAATGGAAAACTATTTTCAACTTACAAACTTTTCTTCAAAAATAAAAATATTAGACATAAATAGACAAAGTAGGTCGAGTTCTTTTTCAGACTCACATCTGTTAATTCAGACTCAAACACAATGGCACAAATCATTCCACCAAAACTAGCAGCAAGGACACGGAAGGCAATATCTTTTGAGTGCCCGCTGAAACTGAGATTCTGCAGTGATTGTTTCTAACCATTAAGATGACATCCAAAGCGGCACTTTATCACCCCACGTTTCTCTAACAAAGCTATGAGAATGATAGAGATTTTGTTGTTGGTCAGGGTCACATGGTTGATGCCTAACTAAGTGCTTCGCTTTCATGTTTGCATAGCTCAGAATCTCATGCTATTTGTTCAAACTTTTGTTCTCTGTCTTAGAGAAAGTACTTTCTTCTTCTTCTTCTTCCCCCTTCCCCTTCCTCTTCCTCATTGTTTTGATCAAATGAAAAGCTCATGACACAGAAACAAAGCATCATGACTTAGTTGTTCTGTGATTGATAATTGTACTTATGTGTACCGTTACACTGTTGATCCCAAGAACTACTCTATAACTAATCACATCATAGATTTGTCCACAGAATACCAGCATTTTTTTACTTCATTTTCTGATAATTTATATGCTGAATTAAAGTGATACTTTTCTAATATTGAATTATTCTGGAATCTGAACTAATGCCTACTTAGTCCTGTGAATTATTTTTTTCAACGCGGTGTGGATTCTATTTGCTGATAATTTGTGATTTCTAAATTATGAGTCATGGATTAACTTATAGCCCCTGGCTTCAATGTTCTCCACATCTACCCTTTGTATTTGGCTACTGGGTTTTTTTTTTAAAAAAAGAAATAGGAAACATTCATTCTAACTTCATGCTTTAGGGCAATTTGAAAAGCTCATGAATTATCTGTTTCTAGAAGTTCTGAATGAATTCATGCATGAAATTATCTGGAACTCTATTGAGAAATATATCTTTGACAACTTTCTCAATTTCTTTCTTGGTTTGGGGTCTGTTTAAGAATTCTATCTTTTGTGGAGTCAGTTTGCAGTCCATTGCTTTGTGTTTATAGAAAATGGTCTATTCTAGTCTAAGACTGATTAGCATACATTTGAGCAAATATTCTTTTGAGAATTTAACCAGATATTTTTTTACATTCATAAGTTAGTATACTAACTCATTCTCCTTTTTCATTAATAACATAGTTTATTTTATTCAAAGTGCCAATTATTTTATGCATTTATCAATTTTGTTTCTTAGCATATTAATTATGCTTCCTATGCATTAATTGTTTTTATTTTCTTAATTATTATGTGTACTTATCAATTTTACCTTTTGGTAAATTAATTTATGCCTCTATGTTTATTAATTCTCTCCTTCTGCTTCCCTTGGCTCATGTTGGACCTCTCTCTTTTTTATTTTATTTTTTTTTATGTGGGATGGCCTATTTATCCACTTTTTATCTTTCTGTTTGGGGTAAGAAAATATTTATGATTTTGACTTTTTGTTGAACCAAGCCTATGGCATTACATGTCAGACACAAAAGCTCCCAGTCTCGCTGTGCAGTAATGACTCAGCAAAAGCCTGTCTCATTTTCTCTGTGGTTCACGTTATTCACTAGAAAATATTTTCTTCTAAATCCCAACAGTTGGAAGATTAGATTTCTCTATTTGTTACGTGCTTTGGAATGTACTGCCTTGCTGTCGGGAACTATGTGGCAATGGTGTGTGATTTAGTTCTAGTCTGCAGCATTTTGAATTTCTTCTGGGCATAACTTATGATCAGGATTTGCAAATAACCCATGGACATGAAAGAAAAAGTTGAATTCTGTATCCATCTATAAAAAACATTTACATCCTGCATGGATGGACTAAATTATTAAAATTCATCCATATTTAACTTTTATATCTTTGTGGTTTATGAAAGATGAAGGCTACTATGATGTTTGTAATGAATAGTGTATCTGTAAGCTTTTTGTGGTCTTATTGCATCTAGACATATGACCCCTATTACAGATACCTCTGTAATGACGGCATGATGGCTTCAGGGGTACACAGGGAAATAGTGAGCCTTGCTGATAGCCCTGGAAGGAAGCTGTCTCCCCGACACTGCCATCCACCTTCACTATGACTGAAGGCCATCACACTTGATGGAGACAGTTAGTTAGAAGTGTCAGCTTGACAGATTCTGGAATCTCCTTGGAGATGCACCTCTGGACATACCCATGAGAGCACCATCCTGGTTATGCTAATTAAAGTGGGAAGACCCACTCGCTGTGCGTGGTGCCATTCCCTGGCTGGGATCACAGACCTTATTAGTGGAGGGAGGAAGCTGAGCACCACGTGTGCTCGCTTCTCTGCTGATTGACTGAGGGTTAATGACTAACTCCCTCAAGTCCCAGCAGTTGGGTTTTCCCTGATAAGCTGGAACCTATCGTTGCTAGCAATGCCAAACCTGGTCTTCCTTAATTTGCTTTTGTTCTAGCAACAGGAAAACAACCATATGAGAGACTCAGTAAGACTCTACAGATAATTGTAGAATTGTTGAAGCATCGTCTACTCCCCCCCCACCTGCTCTGTGTCCCCAGAACACTGATGATGTTGTTCTAAATAATCAGGGCTATTCATAGTTGCTGTTGGATGCCACCAGCAAGGTAAGACAGGAAGCCAGAGAACAGGAAGCAGGGGCTTCATTTCTCTTTGGACATTTTCAGGTTAAAGCTTCTACTCCTGGCGATCCTCTAACACCTGTTCATTTGGGTCTCGTTTCACTCCCACCTCATTGGTCCCCACTATTCATCCCTCCAGGGTTCTGCACCAGTTTCTATCCGTTTCTTTCTAGCTGAGCCCATTGGCTCAAGCCTTTCAGGAGGACTTGGCTATATTTGTTCTTAGCCTCGGGGAACAGACATTTACTAATTATCTTAGGTCTAATACTTACCTTCTATTTTTGCCATCAAGGTTGGTTCTGTGTTTTTATAATGATATTTGTGCTATTTAAAATGCATTTAAACCTCTAATTATGGGACTAGAGTCATAGTTCATTGATAAGAGCCCCTGAGGTAAAACACAAGGACCCTAGCTTGGGTCCTAGCGCCCATTTAAAAGCTCAACAGGAATCACCTCAGCACTGTTGAGACAGGAGGATGACTGTGAAAAGCTGACAAGCAAGTTAGTTCTAGTTTTAGGGAAAGTCTCTATAGGAAAGGAGGCAGAGTGACAGGTAGGATAAAGAATCCGATATTCTCCTCTGACTTCTGTGTGTGCCCCTGTCTGCACTGCATACATTCTTCGCCCTCCCCACACACTCAAATTAAAATAGGTCCATGAACCTTTGATTATGCCTCCCCATGCACAAGGACCTCTCCATCCCATGTTCTTTCAGTCATACTTTCGAGAAAATTCTACTTGCCTAAAATGTGTTAAAAACACCCTGCTTCATCTCTGACTTTTCATAGGAACCATTCAGATGAAATCCCAGTAAGTGGCCTGGCAGTTTCAGCCCAGAGGACATTTGAGTGACATCCCGTTGACATGTTAGTCCGAACTAACTATGTCCTACTCAGTCATGAGGGCACGGGTCATTTCAGAGCCTGGTATGCACCATCTCAAGCTCCCTTCTTTACTATTTTTCCTTCTGTCAGACAGGAAATTCCATGCATATAATGTAGCCATTGGGATAAAAACAATACTTACAAATCTCAGTCAGTCTCACTTTGTTAAAATTCATGTTTCTGTAAGACAAGGCAATGACTTTATCTGAATCTTAGATCGAATCAGAGTGCAAACAGATGGCATGCTCTTTTATTTATCTTAAGGTTAAACTACTTTGAAATAAAAACAATGTGGTCATGTGGGATCCCCCTCTGTATGCTATGAATATGCTTTATTACCATTGGCTGTTAAAGAAACTATTTCAGCGAATGACTTAGTAGAGTTTAGTCAGACTGGAAATATGAAGAGAGATACAGAGAGAAAGTAGGCAGAGCTGGGGGACTCTATATAGCTGCCAAAGGAGAGAGATGTCAGCCACCAGCCAGAACCTTACCAGTAGGCCACAGCCTCATGGTGATTCACAGGCCAATAGAAATGGGTTAATTTAAGATGTAAGAGTTAGCTAGAAATATGCATAAGCTATTGGCCAAACAGTGTTGTAATTAATAAAGATTCTAAATGATTATTCACATCTTGGGTGCCTGTGATATGAATGAGCAGTCTCTGACTACAGTTTAGTTAAATTAAAAGAAAATAAACCAGCATACAAACATGTCCATGTCTAAATGAGACTGTCTGTGTGCATATTTACTAAATCAATTTTGTGACAAAGTATGCCCTCTATCAGGTGTCAAACCACACTAACTGAAGTTCTATGAGTTTCTAAGGTCAAACTCAGCGTTCCCTGTGCTGGCAGGCTGATGTATTCATTATATAATCAGTGAATTCCCAGAGGATGCTTGATCTTACAGCCTTTGCACCTCAGCTTGGTTCCTATAGTTGCCCGGTAACTCGGTAGAAACACTGGGGAAATTTACATAGGTGCTAGGTAAAGTTTATGCTGAGACATTAGCCAAATATGTGTTTCTAGCACACATGCACAAACCTGCATACTCAGACACATGTGGGCACATATGTATGATGTTCACCCCTACAGGTCTGACTCTATTTCTACCATTTAAACCATTCTACCATGGGATATATTGTTACCAATCCTTTTTATCCAATCACCTTTCTTGGGTGCCTGTCTCCGATATGTCCTTAAGTACTCTATTGGACACACGATTCCTTGAGATCCTATGTGACAAGTAAAGCAATGGGAACCCTGGAGGAACTAATGAGCTGGTAAGAGGAGGTGAAGCTGGCCAAAGTTAAGATTTGCTTTTGACCTACTTCTAACAATGTATGTACTGTCTGCCTCCTTCACCCAGAAAAGACATTAGCAAGTTCCCTTCTGCCCAGAAAGTCGGCCTTCCCCACAGCTGCTAAAGTTGTTAGTCTTCTTAATTAGGCAGAGTTCGAGGGACGGCTTGGAATTTAACCACCCGATGGGGCTGAATCTGTGGGCAACTTCTCTGGAATTCCAATAAACCAACATCAGAAATAAAGCTTCATCCGAGGCTGGCTTCTACTGGTTCTTAAAGGATTGGGCAGGGATCCTAAACCTTTTAATCAGCAGCCCATTGCTTCTCTGTTCCTGCCCCTATAAATCTATTTTTAACTCTATATCTTTCTTGGTATGTATGTCCTAGTGGTTCTGAGAAGCTGAAAAGGATATATATATATATATATATATATATATATATATATATATATATATATAAATTATGTGGTTTGGGGAAGAAATTGAGGAGACTGCCTCTGCCACAATAAATTTCAGCTGGGTTTTTAGCAAGCTTGACTATGGCTGACCGCCTACTATGTACCTGGGCTGGGATGGCTATCTACACACATGGGTCTCCATTCTCAACACAGAAAAATGCAAAGACATATGGAACAGCCAATGTGGAAGAGTCATTGAAGAGCTGAGTCATCAGCAGAGCCTCAGAAAGATGACCCTGAACTAAGGCCAGCTAGGAATTCTCACGGAAGACACAGGATGGCAGCGTGTGCGTGTGGAGACTCTGAAATGAGGGGAGGAGGCTGGCACGGCCAGAGCAATGGTCAGCAAGTTTCACATTGTCCCTGAAAGACAGACTGCTGCTGTGTGCCGTGAGTCCTCTGTACAAACTACCCAGTTCTGATATTGCAGAAGACAGAAACCTTAGGCAACAGTTAAATAACCATAACATGGTGGATCTGGTAAAGTGATTGCCATATATGTATGAGGATGTGAGTTTGATCCCCAGAACCTACATGGAAAAACAGTTTGGGAGTGGTGGCACACACAAGCTAGTAATTCTGGTGTTGGGAAAGCAGAGAGAGGCAAAACTTCAGGGCTCTCTGGCCAGCTATCCTGCTATCACTGGAGTGTCCCCATCAGTGAGAGACCCTGATCACAAAACAATATGGACTGCACTAGATTGACAGATGAGTTTGTCTACACACACACACACACACACACACACACACACACACACACACACTATTGTTTGCAAGAACAGGCTGCGGGCTGGTTTAAGCCAGAGTCAGCCAATGCATAGATAAACATAAGGAATAAATGCCAGTGAGGTTCAGCTTGAGGACGCAGGGAAGGGCATGGTCTTGGAGTTGTAATCTCCACGGTAAAGTGACGGATGGGGTGGATTCCAGGACAGGCCAACCTGCCACAAGCTCCGTTTTCCTAGTGTCCACCCGACAGGAGCGTTTGATGAGCTGAATGACTCCCAGGTGCATGACTGTGCCACAGCAGACACTGTCGATCCCTTAAAATAACCTCAGTTCTCCTCCACTACTTGCCACACCAGCTGAAGAGTGGGCTGTGCTGGCAGAGTCTCTAAGGTGTGCCAGAGTGTTCCTGCCACTCACCTTTGGAGGAGTCTGTCTGTGTTACACACACAGGGCCTCCTGGCCTCTCTTTGGATGCGAAGGGGCCCTGGTTGCATATTTACCCTTTATTACTTCTTTTCTTAAATCACACAGTACAGGTTTAATTAATATCTCTACATTTTAACTCAGCAACGTGAAAGAAATGGTGGATTTGGTGTTTTTAATTAATCGAGAGTAAAGGGCATTTCATATTCTGTCAGGAGGAGCAACTGGTACTGTTTGTCATGGGCAGGAATGCAGAACGGCCTCCTACCTGTTAATGTCATTACAGACACTTCTGTTCCTGCCCATGCACCCCTACAAAAGAGCTGAATAAAACTGGAAGGAATTTTAAAACCAGGCAGAGGAAATTTTTTTTTACACACAAAGACACACAGACACACAGTGCATGTATATAGATTTATGATTGGCTATCTCAGGTGTGTGTTTCTGTATTATGTGTGTCTGAGTCTGTATCTCTGTGTTTGTGTGTTTGTATATTGTGTGTCTTGTCTATTCCTGTGTGTGTTTCTGTGTTGTGTGTTTGTCTGTATCTGTGTGTTTATATGTGTGTCCTTGCTGGCTAGTTTTTATGTCAGTTTAACACAGGATAGAGTCATTTGGGAAGAGGGAACCACAACTGAGAAAATGTCCTTACCAGACTGTCCTATGTCCTATAAGTCTGCAGTGCAGTGGGTTCTCTTGATTAGTGACTGATGTGGAAGTGTCCAGCTCACTATGGGTGGTGCCACTCCTGGGCTGGTTGTCCTAAGTTCTATAAGAAAGCAGACTGAGCAAGCCAATAAGAAGCACCCCTCCATGGCCTCTGCATCAACTCCTGCCTCTAAGTGCCTGTCCTGACTTCCCTTAGTGGTCAACTATGATGTGGAAGTGTAAGGCTAAAATAAGCTGTCCCATCCTCAAATTGCTTTTGGTCATAGTGAGCCATCACAGCAAAAGATGCTGTCTGTGTGTGTTCATGTCTATGTGTCCATGTCTGTTCTATGCGTGTGCTCTGCATGTCCAAGTATCTCCGTTTCTGCAAGGGATTTTTCATCATACTTGTTAATAACTTAATTGGATAACTGAAGCTGACTCCAGAGTTTTATTTTCAATATATTTTGGCCAGGATCTCACTATGCAACCTGCAGCAGCCTGGAGTTCATGCTCCTTCTGCCTTTCTTTTGTGTGCTATCAAGCTCTGCCAGGAATTCTATTTCCAATCCTATTCCCTAGATGGTGGAATGTTCTGAACACAATGCATGTAAACATAAAGAGTGAGAAGAGGGAGTTTCACTGAAGAGGAGATGATACTGTCAATCAAAGGTATCAGCAGTCAGAGATACCTGTCTTGGTCTCCAAGACCAAGATCCCACATTTAATGCTCAATGGGATCCAGAGAATGCTTTTCTTATTATAATGTTCTTGGCAGGATGAATCCTAAGGCTTCATGTGTAAGAAGAGCAGAGCTGAGAATAATTGGATTGCTTGGGGTTATCCTGCCTAGCAATAACCTAATATTTTTAATGTGTGTGCATGCGTGCTTGTCTGTCTGTCTGTCTGTCTTTCTGTGTCCACGTGAAGATCAGAGGCTATCTCGCCAGAGTCATCCTCTTCTACCATTGGGCCCCTGGGATTGAAATCATGGCACCCGTGTTTGGACCCACCAAGCTGTCTGGCAGGCATCTGACTTACGATTGGCTGATCAGAGATGGTTTGTGCATCATGAAGCCGCCTTCAACCCAGTCTAACTGAATGTCTACTCCACGCTGCACTCAAATACAGTCACAGATTTCTAGTGGACAAGTGTGACCTGGGATGCTTCCAGAGAATGAAGATTGCTGCGGCTTCAATTTGGTACATCCTAGGCAAAATCTAGGAATATAAACTTATGCTAAATGCTAGGTCATAAAAAGCCCCGTGTGTAATGCTATGGAGAATCCTGGAAGGAGTTCATTAATACTTGAAAATGTCAGCTCCGGGGAGCTGGAGAGATGGCTCAGTGGTTGAGAGTGCTTGCTGCCATTGCAGGGGACCTAAGTTGTCAACTCCCGTGATGCTCAGCTGAGAACCACCTGTGACTCCATCTGTAGGTGACCCGACACATCTTTGGCCTCTGCAGGTACCTGTATTCAGGTACACGAACTGGCAGTCTCTCTCTCTCTGTCTCTCTCTCTCTCTGTCTCTCTCTCTCTTCCTCCCTCTCTTTCACACACACACACACACACACACGCACACACACAGAGTGGATAATAGAAAACAAAGTATTGAAATAAAAAGGCCAATTCTGGCTGGTGAGAGGGCTTAGTGGGTAAAGCGCTCACTGCTCAAGGATAAGGACCTCAGTCTGGACTCTAGGAACTCAGTGGTCCTCATCTGTAAAGTCAGTGCTCTGAGGTCCTTGGGTAGCAGAGGCACCCAAGATTTTCCTCTGAGTGTCCATGAATGCCAGGACACACACATGCCCACACTCACACATATGAATAAGCACACACACACACGCACACACACACACACACACACACACACACACACATTAATGAAGCTGCTGTAAGTCAACTTATTTACAGTTTTTCATTCTCTTTGTCTGACGATCAGAACTTGCCACTGAGTGCCCGTGTACATCAGCCTGTGGGCCTTCAGGAGTTAGGCCCGAGCCATGTTTTCCCAAACTCAAAGGTGCTCTTTTTTAGCGTTAATTGGCCAAGAAGGAGGGAGTCCACATGGCTGCTGAGCGTGTTTCCACCCACCACTGCCTTCTTCTCCCTCAGAACAGGTGGAGGAACCATGACTCACACCTCTTGGTTACTTTTGGCATTTGCAGCTGATTGTCTTAGAGGCCGAACTATTTTGTGGGAAAAAAGACGAGCTTGTCATTTTGTCAGAAAGCTTTTAGGGGGATATTTGACATTTAAAAAGGGTTTTTAGACATTCGTAATCTGGGCTTCTGGTGTGCTGTCCTCTGGCTATTTTAAACATGCCTGTCCTGAAAGGAAGAAACTTCCAGCGGAGATGAAGCCAATGTCTGCTCACAGCATCTCAGAGCGCCTGGATTCCAACTCAGAGTATGAGTGCTGGAGACTGTGTCCATCATGGTCTAGCTTGAGAGACCAGAGTAACTTGGAAAAGTAAATCAGAACACATGATTTTAAAATGCCCGGGTTTCTGGAGAGGTGGCTCAGGGTTAAGAAAGCTTCCTACTCTTGCAGAGGACCCAAATTCTGTTTCCAGCACCCAACCAGATGACACACTACTTCCTTTAACTCCAGCCCCAGAGAAGTTGATGCTTTCTTCTGACTGCTACAGGTGCCTGTACCCACAGGAACAAACCAACATACATAATTAAAACTAATAAAGGTAAATCCCAAAATATAAGCAAAAGTTCACACATCAGTTGGCACAAGCATTGTAATAATTAATATAAATTATATTAAACTACAGTGGGCTCACATAAGACTGGCCCTGTTATCAGTCAGTTATGTTTGGGGAGGCACTTGGGGCCCTATCACTTGCTCTTGAAATATTTATTGGTTATTGATAAATTCTGGGAGAGAAGACATTGCCTTCCATTGTGTATTTGCCACTAAACACAAGCTTCAGTGGACAGCTGCACACCCATGGTCACACAGATGACCCTGGTTAGGCTCATTGTGTCGCAAAGCAAATTAAATAGGCATGAATAAGAGAAGGAGATGTGTAGGGAAGATGGAAAGTAGATGGGGGAGGGGCTCTTAGGGAGATGGGCAGAGCATGAGACTAGTTAGCAGGCTTTGTATTCATGGGTAAAACTGTCAAAAGACAAACTAGTTACTAGCAACAATGATCACTGAGAATGTCAAAATGTATAGAGACATCACACACAGCTGGCTTTCTCATAGGACATTTGGGGGAAACGTACTAAGTATGTGGGTGTTGTTGAAGTTTCTGTCCTGCCCAGTTTCCTGCAATCATTAAGTCCCAAAGAAATCACACAGAGGTCTACATTAACTACAAACTGTTTGGCCCATTATCTTATGCTTCTTATTAACTCTTATAACTATATTAGCCCATTATTTTTGTCTGTGTTAGCCATGTGGCTCGGTACCTTTTTCAGTGAGGCAGTCATATCTTGCTTCTTCTGTGGCTGGGCTAGGACTGCCAAAGGAGCTTTCCTCTTCCCAGAATTCTCTTGTTTTCATTGACCTGCTTCTTTTTCCTGTCTGGTTGTCCCGCCTATACTTCCTGCCTGGCTACTGACCAATCAGCGTTTATTTAAAATATAATTGACAGAATACAGACCATTGTCCCACACCATGTGGGGATGAATCACTCAATACAGTTGTGAGCAGCTGTTAACGTCCATATGTGGGACAGTACATGGATGTTCCTGGTGGCAGTACATAGATGTTACTGGTGACAGGTCATATAGATGCCTGAGCCCTGATGTTGGCAGCAGTAGGGGACGCAAGATACATCTTGGCTGCAGTAATGTTTGTTATCACATATTTATTGATACCTTGATAACTACTAGTGGCCATCGTCATGGTGAGCGAGCCTGTTATCACCAGGCTGTGTGTACAATCGCATTCAGTTTCTGGCATGTTGTCATCGTTTGTGAACAGGGAAACTGAATCTTGGGATGCTAAATAACATTCTTTACAACATGAGTGGAATTGACTTTCTCAGCACTCCCTTGTTAGTTCTGATGGGCAGCGGATTTGGTGTTTACCTCTTATTGGCTTTTTTCCTGCTCGGGAGCCTGTGAATTCACACAACTGAGACTCACAGACCTACTAAGATTTCCACCTTCTAAGACACTAAACAAACCAGTCCCACAGGCTAAAGAGTGAATGCTCCTGGTTCCAGGTTCTTTATGAAGTTCTGTGTGTATATGAAGCATTAGGAGCAACGGGAACAGAACTTCCATGTTAATGCAGATCCGTCTAGCATCCACTCCTGCTCTGAGTCTGTTTATCCTCTTGACATTCAGCCACAAACCTGGCTTAATTGGAGGTGTCTGATGGCACAGGCAACGGGAACTTTTCAAAGGTCAATGAGTTCATCCCAAGCTGGTCATCAATATGACTTACTTAGATAGCTGGAGTCAACATTCCTTGTCTCTTCTTCTCCCCTAGGGTGTTTTTTTAATATCTGTTTGCACAACCAAATCCCCAGTTGCAGATATGAACAGGGTCAAGAGCCATATGCAGATAGTGGTCTGGAAACTTCTCTCTGAGTATAGCTCACCTCTGTCAAAAGAACAAAGAACACAGAGCCGATCTTTAGAGTCAAAGAGAGATTAAATTAAAAAGAGTCTCCGCTCCTGATTTCCCAGAGGTGATGAATCGACACGCTCTCCACGCAGGTTCTCGCCTCGTCTGTAGCTGCTGTTTGCATGCTGTTTCCTGTCCAGAGCATTATTCTATATGTTAGGGAGAGCTCAGTTAGTCAGAATCCAGGATTGATTTCTCTTTCTGCCAAGTGAAAAGTTTCTTGGCAAGAAAGTGATTGTTTTTCAGCAGTATTATAACCAGTAATTAGAACCAGTGTGGCTTCATCTGTGACTTATTGATAAGAGTGAAATATGAAAGAGAGCATGAGTCACCCTTTTTCTGACCTTGGAGGATGTCCAATATACCTGAGTGGAGGGAAAGATGCAAAGACAAACATATGTATTGATAACTTGCTAACTACCGGTAGTCATCCCAATAAGGCAGGCTTTGCAACTATTGAGAAAATCACACAAACTCAACAACTACATTTATTCTTTGTTGAGCAGCTGGCTATCTATGCCAAGGCACCCTAGGCATCGGATGTTATTTCTGTTGTTATTTATCTGTCCTGTGTACATGGTTAAAGGGGGCTGAGTTCAGAGAGCTGCAATCTCAGCAGCCGAGCTTGGGCTTGAACCCATACCAGCCTGTTCCTGAGGCTGTTCAACAGTATTTTACTTCTTATTCTGTAAACCCAGCATGGAGAAGAATATAGTAAAGCGTGGTTAAAAGGCATGTGACAAACAGCAGCCAACTTTATTAATGGATCAATCGACTATGGATTTCTTACTGCAGTTTTGAGATATTGCTTGGTTCTATAACTTAGTTTAAAAAGGTAAAAGAACATAAAAAAACTGATCTTCTAGAGATGTCAGAGACTGTCAGGTCAAGTTCTCTCCCCATCACCTCTGTAACAGACATGGGTCTGAGCATGTGCTGCCCATCAACCTCTTTCTAGTGTCTCTCCAGACACATCTGAAGCCTCTCCTTCACTTTTGTTCCTTAACATTGACATGTAAGGGTTGTTCATATTTGTAGGGTTCAATATGATGCTTCAGCCGGCCATCGAAAGGATCACATCTGGGACCAGAGAGATGCTCTTTGGTTAAGAATGTTTGTCGTGCGTTCTGAGGACTGGACTTCAGTTCCTAGCATTCACTTTCCTCTGCCTGCAATTTCAGCTGCCAGGAACGGGAGGCATTCTCCTGGCCTCAGCAGGCATCTGCACATCTGAATACACACAGACATAAAACACACACAAAGATATCCATACATGCACACTCTCTCACACACATACACAGACACACATACAAACGTACACATTCATACACTCACACACTCTCTCACACAGACACATTCACACACAGCACATACCCTCTTCACATATACACAGACACACACATTCACATACACTTTCTCTTTCTCGCACACACAATACTCTGTCACAGACACATTCACATCCACACCCACACTCTCTCTCTCACAGACATACAAATACTCTCTCACACATACATACACAGACACACATATTCACACACACACTCTTTCACACACACACACATTCACACACACACACACACATTCTCTCTCTCACACACACACATACGCACACACACACACACACACACACTAAAATAATAAATTAGACTCTTTCGGGAGGATAAAAGTCTATCGTTTGCTGTGGGATAACACAGGTGACACTGGAGGGCATGGCATTAAGTGACAAAAGCCAGACACAGACAGATAGAAGCTCCTGTGTGGAAAATGGTCGCTGGTCTCCAGCCACATTGTGTGACAGAGACCTGTACTTGGTTAGTCCAAATAAAGTCACCTGAGTAATCTGATTGGTTCAGGGAGGACATATGGTCTAAGGAATTTGGTCCCAGTGAATTCTGGGATTTCTGTTGTATCTACTACACCCCCCCCTTTTTAATTTTTTTAAATTTTCTTCCCTGGAATGGCTGGATGCTTCTATGTGGAGCCTGAAATTAAAGTCAGCAAAGTAGAGGGCAGACCTGAGAGACATAGATTAGAGATGACAGCGTCTCCATTCATTGGTCCCCTCCCTCCCTCTAATGGTCTCATCCGTGGACGCATAAATGTCATAGTGCTGGGCTGACAGTTTTGGCTTTTGCCAGATTGGCCTGGATTTCTCTGCTACTTGTAACTGGAAGATTCTTGTTAATTGCCATATCCATTTCCATCAATGTAGGAGGAGCAGTAAGGGCACAAGGGAGCTACTCAATTTGATCTGCATTCTTAGGTCTGTACTGGCCTGTCGTTTATTAGCCAGAGACCTGGGGCTGGTTCCTTTGTCAGTGTGCTCAGTTCCTCTGCATGAAACAAAGGTTTTTGTTTGTTTGGTTTTGTAGAACACATGTTCTACATTTAAAGAATTTTTTTTTCCATTGAGATAGAATTATAACACTTCCCCCTTGCTGCCCTCCCCCAACCCCTTCCGTTCTCCTCATGTTGGTAGTTTCTTTTTATTTATTACTGTTATATATGTACATATATATACATAAGTATTTCAACCTGCTAGGTACATTTCTGTTGTTTGTGTTTATACAGTGAAACATGATTTTAGAAGCTTTTCTTCTACCATGCCGAATTTGTTGGAAACCAAGTGATTCCAGACGAAGGCGGTCAAGAATACCAAAGAGCATCGTGGTGACAAGGACCCATCTTCATCATCGGGGAGAAGTGTGGTGACACCCATGTGATCTCCCAACCCAAGGGAGGAGAGGGGAGACAAGTAGAAACTAAAGTGCTAGTGGGACCACAGGTGGGGATCCAGCTTTATACTATGCAGGGAAATCAAAGAATATCAGTGAGAATTTTCCCAGCCTGCCATACAACAGCATTTTCTGCCTCATGTTTTTAAAAAGTTTCAGGAAACCTAACATTTATTCACAAATGAAAACAGGAAGTTTAAAATTTTCCAAGCTGGGTTCTACCCAAGATGAACGTGAGCCTTTGTGAAGCCTAAGGGAGAAAGGCTCAGTGGTGCTATCTTAGTCGTGCATGAGCAGCCAGCAGTGTCCTGGTCTGTTTGGGAAGCCACACCTGTGTGGCTCCCAGACAACACAAAAATAACACATGGTCTCCATCCTGTTGAAGGATGCCAATTTGACTTAAATAGTTTTCAAGCCCAAACCAATCCACAGCCTCTCATTAAGCTGGTCCTCTGAAGAGAAAGCAGGAACACATTTCTGAGAAGGTCTGTCACAGAGTTTGCTAGTGAAAGAGATACTGTGAGCATGCTCATCCATGTGCTTCTAACATTCCATGCACACTCTCTGTCTCTCAGTGAAACTGCTCATGAAGTAAGGCTTTAGAGCACTTAGATATATGTAGTTAGCTGCTTCCTCCCCTCTCCTGCTTTCCTTCCCCGCTCTCCTTTCCCCCCTCCTTCTGTTTCCCTCCTCTCTGATCCCTTTCCCTGCCCTTTCCCTCATCTCCTTTCTTTTTCTCCTTTTATGGCTTTTCAAGATTTTCCTGCAGAAGGTAGTTCCATCCACTCATGCATTTGTTGTAGAACTGTGTCGTGGCTTCTCAATAAAAATTTGTTGAATAAATGAAAAGGCAACTATGTGATAAGCAACGTCATTTGCAGTCAAAAGCCAGTTAATTAAGAGGGGTAATTTAAATACAAACATCAGCATGAATGTATTATAGCGTAGTGAGGAAGGATGTTTGTTTTTATATAGATCTGGGTCAACATTCTGCCTACTCTGTAATCTAGAAGCTGAGTGATTTTGAGGAAAGCTACCAAACAATCTCAGCCTTAGTTAACACAGTATAAAGTGTGGCTGTGGAGATGAACTCATGGCAGCCTTAAAAGAGATGAGTTATAGGAGCATTTGGAGCAGTGCCCTGGAAAATAATGCATGCACACACAAATGCAAACACCTACAGTACTTGCTGATTTTCCTATTACTGATTCCGTAGAATCATACAACTATAAAAGAAAAGATATAAGGAAGAAATGAAAATCTAGCTGGGATCCCATATCCAGTGCTTTTTCATACATAATTTGCATTTAATACTATTTAAAATAGTATTTTAATTTTAAAAGATTCATTTATATTTTTATTTGTGTTTATGTGTGTGTCTGTGCAAAGGTCTATGCACGTGTGCTCAGTCACCTTAGAGATCAGAAGATGGCATCTGATCTCCTGGATCTGGAGTTACGGGTAATTGTAAGCTACCTGAAATGGGTGCTGAGAACCAAATTCAGCTCGTCTCGAAGAACAGCAAGTACTCTTAACTGCTGAGCTACTTCCCAGTCCAATATTTTACTTCTTAAAAAGAACAGAGCAGATGTCATAATAAAGAGTGTGTTAAAAACATGAACATTTGATGAGAAATGCTTTTCCAATTTATGAACCAAAGCATGTTTCTAACTGACCGTATGCATTTCTATGCAAGTGTTATACAGATGTTAGGGGCTTAAAGGGGGAAAAGTACAAAAACCAAACAACAGAAAAGCAGGCAGGGATTTTTTTTTTATGTCATGTCTTCTGGTTTTTACAAAAGTAAACAGTTTTCCTAGAGGTGAACAACACCCCTTACCTATCATAGGGAATTGGTCTTCATTTGATTCTAAACAGCATTTAGCTTCAGAGAACACAGATACACATCATTTTAAGGAAATTCTTATCACTGTTTATATCTTTTCTTGTAGCCTGATTTTCTCCCAAAGATTATAGTTCTCCTCACATATAATCATATCTATCTCTGTAGCATCCCCTCTTATGGCTCTAAGATGCTCCCCTGTGTAGATTAACTATAATTTACTTTTCACGAAATACCTATCATTGAAAACTTAGGATCTTGAAACATAACAATTAAAATTAGAGTTTTGAAATCAGAGACTATGCTCTTCCATTCCCGGACCCACTATTTTCATGTTGATAGCTACTATAGGTTCTCTTCCCCTTAAATATGTTCTTGCTTCTATCATATAAAAAAAAAGCTCGAATTTGATTACTTTTATGCCATAGATACTTTTTTATTATGAGAGAAAAAAGTATTTTTTAAAAATTGGTAGATTTACTAGCACAGAGAATGCAATCCTCACGTGGTTGTTGCTACTTAATGCTTAGCGTTGTTGACAGTGTCATTATACATGCTTAAAGTGTGTAAGAGAGTGAAGAGCACAGCATGTATGGAAGTGGAACACGTCCCCCTGGGGGGAGAAGAATGGTTAATATGCTACAGTGTCTACTGTTTGAAGCTCTAGAAGCAAGCAGCCAGGGAGGACACTCCTTCAGTGTTCTAGATTCTTGTATCTGCCAGGTTTCCCTCTCGGTCTCTGAGCTCAGGCACAGTGGCAGCATGCGTAGCTTTCTAGGACTGTCCTCACTGTCCTATGTCTTTTCTTCTCCTTGGAGACATCCAGTCTGCTAACACCCTTCACGCTAATTCTTTGCATTAGTTTTTCTCTATTGAAATGCTTTGTGTATCTCATGTGTCCCTCATTGTATCCTGACAAATGTACTTTTCCCTCAAAGGGGTCAATCTATGTCCGCCTACAAGGTCACCCCTGAAACCATAACACAGTCTACTGGCAATGTCTAAAATCATATTCTTTTCATGTAATTTTCTGTGGACCTTTGTGCAGGCTTTCTTTTGTCATATCAATATCCAAATATTCTTCACTTATGACTTTATCAATTACCAGGCTTATGTGCATAATGTGTGGTGAGGGTGGGGGAATGTATATTTGTGGGGGTCAGAGGATCACCTTGTAGAGTTGCTTCTGTCCTCCATTTTTACATGGGTTTTGCAGGCTGAGCTCAGGTCAGGTTTTGGCAGCAAGTGCTTCTATCCATTAAGTCATCTTGTTGGCCCTCAGTACTTTTAATCCAATTCATTTTAGTGCTTTGCACTGATTTGATAAGGTAGCTTCCTGTCGCCTATGCAAATGGATGGAAGATGTTTACTAGCATGCATTAAGTTATTTGCATTGCACTGAAGTAACACTTGGAGTCCTGGGTGTGTTCTTTATAATGCAGGTATTCCCTGCTCTTCTTGAATGACTCCTCAGCTAAAAGGGAAAAGTGAGCTGGAGTCCACTGAAAGACTTTGTTGGAGACCCAGGGAATTCTTCCTATTGAACCAATGACATCATCCTTGGCAAGGTGCAGATTGCAATATCCCCTCTTTTGAAAGTGCCTGTTTGGTTGCAGAAGTTTGTGGTGACGAAATCAAGAAAATAAAGTACTGTTTATATGAGGTCAACTTTAGAAAAGGAAAGCAAATCAATACCAGTAAAAAATATGATGCATTAATATAAGATAAATGACCTGTGTGCTCTCCCTTGGCTAAAGTCTCTCTCTGTTTCAACTGGACCACTGATCTTTGTCATAGAAAGCCAACAAAATGAATTTGAAAGAAATCTCCTCCCAAGAGAGTTCTAAGCATTCTGCTTAGATCTCACCCCTGGATTTTCCTATTTTTACTAGTCTTATTTGCAAAATAGATTTCTTTTTCCTTTCCTATTAATTGCTTTTTAAAGTTTTTGAGATGAATAAGGATCCAAGTTAGTTTTAGCTGTCAATTTATTGGAGCCTAGAATTGTTTGAGAGGAGAGCCCCATCAGAGGCCTTGCCTGGATCAGGTTGGTCTGTGGGCATGTCTGTGGAGGATTGTCTTAGTTATTAATTGATATAGGAGGGCTTCGCCAGTGGTGGGCAGCACCATTCCCTGGGCAGGTGGTCCTAGGCTGTATTCAAGAGAGAGCTGAGTGATTATGTCCATCTGAGAGTGAGAAAGCCCCATCCTCCATGGTTCCTGCTGTACTTCCCTGCCTATGAAGTGACGTCCTTAGTAAAGGAGATGCTTTGTGGAAGAGCAAGCAGGCCTGCCTTCAGGTTCCTGCTTGAGTTCCTTGCCGCAGCGATGGATTGCAATCTGGAAACAGAAATGAATCCCTTCCTTCCCTAACTTGTTTTTGGTTGAAGTAATTTATCACAGCCATAGAAATGGAGCTAAACAAGGTTCCATAAATATTTCCCAGAAGACCTCTGGAAAGGATATAATTCTCACTGGATGATACTAGATTACTATGCATACAGAATGATTTTTTTCAATTCTAAATATGGTCTTTCAAAATTAAGCCAAATTTGGTTAGGCTGAGAGGAATTGAAAGTTCCAGGATATGAATGTATAATGAGTCAAACATGGTGGTTCTCCAGGTTCATAATCTCAACATTTGAGAGAGTGAGGCAGGAAGATCAGAAGTTTGAGACCAGCCTGGACTATATTGTGAGATCTTGTCTTGAAAAAAAAAATAGGGGAAATGATTCTAGCTCCTTGAGCTAAGGAAAAAAGGAAAGATTTGGAGGCTGAAGAGTGGAGAATTCAGCCCCAGAAGCTGCCTGTGGAACTACTGAAGTTAACCACGATGACATAGACTGTGCAGACTCTGAAAACAAGCACGCTCTGCTCCACCGTTCGAAGGTCATACTTCTTTCGTGCCTCTGTGATGAAACACCTGACGAAAGCAATCTATGGGAGAAATGGGTTATCGGACTCACGGCTCCTGGGCACAGTACATCACAATAGAGAAGTCCAGGTGGCAGGGTTTCGAAGCCGGAAGTCACATCACGCCCACAATCAAAAACAGAGAGCAATAGTGTAGTTCATGCACACTAGTTCAGCTTGCTCTCCCTTTCCCAGCATGAGCTGAACCTGGGAAACGGTGCTTCCTGCATTCAGTGTGGGTCTTTCCACTTGAGCTCATCACAGGGACACCCCCAGGCCTAGCTGATCTACGTGGTCGCTCACTGAGAATCCTTCCTTGAGGGATTCTATACTGTGTCAAGTCTGCAATTAAAACTAACCCTCCCAGATATCATTCAGGGACTCTCCATTTCTTGGTTCTTTATTTTCTAAGGATCGGCATCAGAGAAGATCCCACATGCTATCAGAAATACAAGCTACGCATGGCAGTTCTCACAGGAGAGGTGTCAGGAACGCTGCCCACCTCTCTGGCTTGTTTCTTCACTTAGGTCATTATAAAGAGGGCCAAGGAGATGGTTTAGAAATGGTGGCGATGTCCATGCCTCTTTCCCACACACAGTCTCTTTAAAATGAGCGATGAACCATGGGAATGGCCTCCCCACAGCTGGGAGTGTAGTATAATGTTTCTACCTGCTTTCCTTTCTCTCTCTCCATCCAAATCTATCTGATCATCTCAGAAGTGGGGATGACTCCCGCCTTACTAATGAGAAGGGGAGGAGAATTCTGATGAGTAAATTTTCAAGGAACAAGTAGTAAAAACAAGGTCAGGTTTAGAATATCACTTCGTCTCCTCCTGTTCAACACATTGTTATACGTGTGAGCTAGTTTGCTCCTCATAAGCATCAGACAAAAGTTTTGACTCTACTTCCAAGATGGAGCAACCGTGGGTTAGTGATAGTAAGTGAGTTTTCCACCTTAGCATGATTGGAGCCATGATCAGACCCGAGACAATGTGGCAGAATCTGGCCCTCCCATACATGTGCTTACAGCACATGGTAGTTGTGGGACAGGTACAGCCGGAATGTGAATAGGAATGCCAGCTAGAGAGTAATGACATCTCTCTCTACAATTGGTGATTAATCACATGGCTAAGGGGCTTTCTGAGCAGGCTGCAGTGGTTTTAGAGACAAGGTGGTGACATGTGGCTAGCTATCATTATTTATGCAAAGGAATGTTTTTTGGGGGGTTGTCATAATGTTTAAAACACTGGGTGTAAGAATAAAGAGAGTGGCTGTCTCTCAGCTGGCAGCTCACATTAGGGGAGCTTTGCTGGGTATCACTGCTCAGCAGACGCTATTTACAGAATTTAATAGGCTGTGTACCAAGTACATTAGCTTTATTTTAGGAAGTGAGAACAAAGCTGTAAACCTGAAGACAAGGGCTGATGCCAGAGGCTACCAGGTCTGCACAAACGAGCTGGCATGCCAGGGAGGATAGAGCCTCCATGTCTGGCTTTTACATTCTCCCTTCTTGTCAATTCTTGCTGCTCTGGCTCGATATTTCATACAACCGAGAAAACTGAGAGAAACGAACCCAGAAACATTTGTTTTATAGCCTGAATTCCACAAGACATGAGAACCCATTCTCCTCTCCCCACCAGTAATGCTGCTCACCCAACTGGGTCTTGCAGGACATGTTTGTCAGCAATTTGTCAGTGCGCAGTTTGGTGTTTAATGTCACCGCCGAAGAAGACTCTGATTTGGGAAGAAAGGCAGTCCTGCATTCTAAAACATATTTTATGAATTATTTTCAGACACCCTCAAAACACAAAGGCACCCTGGTAAGCTTTCCTGGCACTATTTTATTTTTAATAGACCCCTAGAATTCTAAAACCACACCAAATTGGTGGGTTTTCCTGTCAGAAATGTACAGCGTGTCTCTCAATGGAGTACTGCTAACACACAGAGTGGATTTATGAGAAAACGCGGCAAGTCATCGGAAGGTCACACCCATCAATTTGAATTCTTCTGCAAAAAGCGCATATTCCATCCACATGTGGTGACACTGGGCAATTGGGAGGATTGATTTGTGTGGTTTCCAAGGGTGTGCAGTCTGTATGGGAAATGAGTCACACGCCCCCTTTCACATGCCTTGGTAGCCTAGAGGGCCACATAGATGTTTCTTCTGCTCTTGCAGAGGACAGGAAGCTGCTGCCCCTGGTGCTTGGAGTTGCTTAGACATTCACCTAGAGCATGCGGGTGGAATCCCTGGAAAACGAGCAAGAGAAGATTTGTCAGGCAGTCTCATGCTGTTTTGGAGTCAGGAGCTATTATGAGAGGGAGGAGAGAAACGGATTTTGCAATGATAGAGGGGACTAGCCACAGAAAGTGGCCTGAACATGGATATCTGAGGAGACTGAATCACCCCAGTGTTTTTTGGTCCACCATTCAGGGAGCAAGGAACGCTACTTTTGGTTTCTAGAGCAGAATAGACAGAAAGAATAGGAAGTGGTGGCTACGGCGGCCGACTGAACAACCTCCGTCTGATACCCTTCCATGCAGTCACTCCGTAGCTAGTGTTTGTTTCTCACCTGTGTTAGGAGCTGGACTTGGTTCGGCCAGCAACCCTGAGGAAGTGGCAGCACGGCCCTGCTGAGCAGCACATGCTTCTGTTTGGTCCTTGTACCTCTGTCTCAGTAGGCTTATACCCTGGCGAGGCCACTCCCTATGTGTAGAGACATGGATAAGAGGGACCAAGATCTTAATATACCTTGGTCTAACGGATTGAAGCAAAGAGGTCAAGTGCAGACAGCAGTATCTATGGCCCAGCTGCTTCAAGGCTCATGTGTGATAATGTGTATTTTTCTGCTAAGTCGGTGAATTTGAGTGTGAGAGTGTGGTTGGATGGGTGGGTATGAGTGTTGTCATTCTGCCAATAACTGACTCATACTCTTGTAGTTCATAATTATTTTCATTTATATTTCCACTTGGGCTCTGGGGAGAGCTATCCCTGCTCTGTGGAGACTGAGGAAGTAGTCTCCTTTTGGATGATGAAGCAAGCACCTTTCCAAACTTTGCAAGGCATGACAGACGTGGGCTTCAATAACAGCAACCAGCTTCATCAGTCCTCCATCTTGGACAGAAGAACACCAACTCTCCAAGAATACTCCAGGACCAGATTAAAACTGCGGAGCCAGCCTCATGGACCAAGCCGCTGCTGAGTTCTCAGCTTCTTCAGGGTGCACACAGCTACCATTGGATCACTAGTTACTATCACATAAGTCAATACGATAAATCCATTTCATACTATGTATTCATTCTACCCGTTCTATTCCTCCAGAAAACCTTGGCTGACACAGATGGTAAAGCTTACGTGTGTTTTACCACAACACACCGTTCATCACAATGAGTTTGATTTTGCTCTCATGACTGGATGAGCAAAAACTGGTACTGCCCAGTGGTGCAGTCAGGCATTTTTTTAATTGGCTCATTTTTTAAAAAACTACGGCAGAAGGTCACAGGCCATTGTCCTGTCCATTCTCCAAATTAATTTTAGGACCTCTGACGCGTGCTTGAGGTGCCACAGTGGAACTCCAATGGCTTGAAGGGTTCTCGGTTTTTTCGTATCTGGCAGCCGAATAAAGAGTGACGTAACGTAACGGGGTGCAGCTGTGGAACATGAATCGCTGACTTTTCCTGCATGGAGCTCTGTAATGTCAGCCGCTGTCACCTTGCTTCAGTGGACACATCCAAAGCTGATGCAGGGAATGGGTCCAATTGTCAGGAAGGGGAGTGTAAAGGCGGGAGGTGGATGCAGCACGGAGGCAGGTTACGGATTCGGGGAAAGCATTAAAAGATAGTTAAAAAAAGGCCGTACAAGGCATGTAATTCCTTACAAAGCATGTGCCTGACGGCACTGCCTTAGTTTGTATGACATCTTCAGGTTCCCTCTGGACCAAGTGCCCCTCTCAGTCAGTAGAAGCGAAACATGGTTTGGCGCATACATGAGCAGACACATGATGGAGCACTATTTTGCATCTTAACAATTATGAGATGAATGAGCACTCCATGGGAAGGGTGCAGGTTGTCCCAGGGTGTAAGCATCCAGGATCTGCTCCACTCTCCCTGATTTTCTTCTCCTGTTGGATGCCTTCAAGTGAGTCTCTCACAGGGGTGTGTCCTCTCTCTGTAACTTTGCTCTTTAGAGTAGCCACTGAGCATTACCCAGTAGCTGATCGGAAGCTGAAAGTCGCAGTCCTTCTCCAACTGTCAGGCCCGGAATTTATGCTGTAGGTGTCTCTTCAGATGAACTGAACTTTTGAGGAAGGCAATGGCCTCGGATTTCTTTCATTTGTTCATGACCTTCACAGTCTGTTAAGGTTGTCAGTGCATCAATGCCCTCTCCATTTCATCAACTTATTTTAATGCAAGTTCATGTTGAGAACTAACCAAATGTCTTAGAGGCCAAGTACAGAACATGGTTGCCCAGAATTTACTGAGAAATAAAGCAGTGACTGGGGTAGGAAGTCCTTCTGTATATGTGTTGTTTCTATTGGTTAATGAAGAAAGAGGGTAGGCAGAGTCAAGGAGAAACCATGTGGCCCTGCTGGAGACAGATGCCATATGCCAGACAAAACTTTACCTGGTAAGCCACAGCCATGTGGCGATACACAGATTAATAGAAATGGGTTACCAAAGATATAAGAGATAGCTATCAATATACTTAGTGATTGCCCAAGCAGTGATTTAAATAATTTCTGAGTGGCTATTTTGAGTCTGGGCAGCCAGGAACAAACAAGCAGCTTCCTACTACAAGTGACCTGTAGTTCTGGCTGTGGTTGGGGTTTCACTGGGGGACTGTTGTTGGTAGCACTTGTGGGTATAGGTTAAAGGTGTCTGTGGACTTTCTTATGGTCCTGACTCCTGAGAGGATCAGGTGGCTCTTGCCCTCAAACATCAAAAGCCTCACAGGCCACACAGGTGCACTGGGAGCAAATACATATTTGCAAATTGTACCAGGGATGTACAGACAGGAAAGGCTTATGGGTTGTCTTTAGAAAACCTAGCCTATCCCAACTATTAATAAACTGATCAACCCCAGGCTAATCAGGTGGCCTTTATCAGGCTTGTAGTAAGAAGTGAATAAACTCAATGGTCAGATTTCTCTCAGTGTAAGATGAACAAAACCAGAAGTTGTGTGAAAATGAGATAAACACCCAAGTAGGAAGTGAAGTGAGTCCCATTTATTATTCACTGCAAACTCACGGGTAAGCATGGGGCAATGAGCCTAAGGAAAGATCCACCCGTGAAGTTCCTTCTACCTCCCAGCCTAGAACTAGGAAAGACATGAAACCCAATTTCATAATAAGAGCACGGGATCATGTCAAGCCAGGCATCAAAGTGGCACAGAATGGTAGGCACACTGAGCTCAGAGAACAGATTTTATGACCATCGTGCTGGTCCCTCCCCCTTTCTTCATTGACTGAATACTCATACGGTCCCTACCTTATACACCACCCAGGCCTTATTCTTCTTCCCTCTGTGGCATAGGTGTATCACCCCACAAAGGTCATGTGCTCATTTCTACCAGGAGCGTGACCTCAAAGCCAATCTTGGCTGTCCATAATTTTGTGCCCTAAACTTCTGTTTCTTGTGGGGAGTTAAAACTAGCAGGCACCGGCAATGGCCCAGGGATTTCAGTTTATCTTTGACTTGACCTATGCCGATTTGTGGCATCTTGACAAATGGGCCATTGCTCTATCTCTTACAGGGGCCGTCAACATTTGCAGCTCTACAGCTCTTGCAACTGATGGATACTTGCTATGGAATGCTAATATTCCTACAGCTGAGGACCTAATTAGTCTGTGAGGGAGACGCATATCTTAGTTCAATTAAATCACACAGTGCGACAAAAGAACAATTACTTATTTGGTAATAGGTTCAAAATTATGTCTGCAAACCATATTAATTGGGGGATGGAGTCAAAGATGGGTAAAGGTAGTGCTCTCGGTGTGCTGGCTCATGACGGATGATGAGGTTACTGAACGTGCTTATATGGGTTGAAGATCTCCTCATCCACCTCTAACGCTGCATGCATAATTGATAAACACACACAAAAGCAAGGGGGAAGATTTACGATCTCGGTTCTCAGTCTGGATAAAACTGAAACTGTACAAAGCCTTATTTTCAGTAGTTGGGAGAGGTCATGGTGGCGGTCAGAACACGCTATGTTCAGCAGTGCTCTTGGAGAGAATGTATTTAGTAATTTTTCAGATGTTTTTATACAGCAGCTGGGGAAAAGTTCAGGCTTGAGTTTGGCAGACCCCTACAGAGCAGTTGTATTTCCAGAGAAAGTAACTTTGCTGACCAAGACTGTGTTCCATGTCTTTGAGAAGGAGAGATGTCAGCCTCCTAAGATTCCCCAAAAGCTTATGCAATTCCGGTCATTTAAGTTCTTCTTGACTGGGAAGATGGCTCAGAGGGTAAGAAGCTTTGCTGCAGGAACATGAAGACCTGAGTCTAAGTCCCTAATACCCACCTCGGAAGCCAAGTGTAACGACATCTGCCTATAATCTCAGCACCGTATGGGTGGAGACAATTAGGCCTGATGTAGCTCCAGGTTCAGTGAAAGAGACTGCTTCAAAGGAACTAGGTGAAGCCTGATAGAACAAGGAGGCAACGTTCTCCTCTGGTCCCTGTGTGTGTGCATGAACACCTGTATTCCCTTGCACACACACAGACACACACCCCATATACACACACCTTTGCAGAGATATCTGCTCCTCAGTAAGGTTGGCAGTATCAGTCTCTAATGACTAGTAGGTAGTTGTTTGTGGCACATATATGTTTAAGGCAGCTTTCAAACCCTCTGTGCATTCAGTGATTTCTCAGACTACACATTGACGAAAGTCAACAGGAAGGGTATGTCTCCAGTTACATAACTTCCCTCTATCCTTTATTTAAACAAATTTGAAGCTCTTGATCTTCTAATCTCTGCTCTAAGCAAAGCACCCACTTTCTGAGATCAGCAGAACAGCCAGTCATACATTAATAATATAACTATGACAGAAGATAGTCCTGTGTGATTTCAGAGCATAAATAGTAGCTCATTTTCTTAATATGACATGCAATTACTTGGCCAAACTAAAGAAAAGTGGGACCTCCAAAGTTCAAACAAAAAAAATAAATAAATGAACTGTTTTCAACTCTACTGCTTAAATTCACAAAGTTATTTTTGGTACATAAGTTGTTCATTTTCTTATGCAGACAGTGAAATTAAATACATTCCTCTTTAACAGAGAAGCTATGGAGCTGTTCTAAATGATGTTGGGGGTGTGATGTGGGATTCCCCTCTGTATGTTGTGAACTCTATGGGTTAATAAAGAAACTGACTTGGGCCTGCTCAGGGAATAGAGGTAGGTGGGGAAAACTAAACTGAATGCTGGGAGAAAGAAGGAGGAGTTAGGGAGAAGCTATGTAGCCTCATTGGAGACAGATGCCAGACCTTTACCTGGTAAGTCACTGCCACATGCTGATACACAGATTAATGGAGATGGGTTAAACTAAATGTAAGAGTTAGCAAATAAGAAGCTAGAGCTAGTGGGTCAAGCAGTGATTTAATTAATACAGTTTTTGTGTGATTATTTTAAAGCTGAGCAACTGGGAACGCCTCCTCCAATGGGGGTGAAAGCCTGCTAGCTCACAGAAAGCACCTGACTGACCTTTTTCCTCTGCTAGTGTCCCAGAAAGAGAGCTTTCTCCTACACCATTTCAAACAAAACGCCTCAAACTGAGTGTCCCTCTCTTCTACTTCCTGTGCATCTCTCTAACTGTCCTCCTGACTCCCTCTTGCTGTCTATTGATTTTTCCTGCCAACTGGTTGTTTGCTCCACCTCTTAACCTATGATTAACTTTATTTAATCCTTTTTATAATATTTAAAAAGAAGTCTCTTGGATTACAGGTGTGTTAGGACTGAGCTACACCACAACTAAGAACAGGTTTTCCAGTAAATAATGCGGTATCAGTGTTCACAGTGTGATCAAATATCTCACAACAGCTGGAGAAACTGTTGCAGAGCATGCTCTACTTAGGGGAGGTGGTAGGTGATCTCTTTCTATGGAGACCAAGGAAGGTAAAAATCTCCATGCCTCATTAGCACTAAGTCAACTGTGTCAATAAATGTTTTTGAATGAACTAATGAAAGGAAGTCTAACTTGGTAGGGAGTGGTTAACCAAAACTAAAGGTGTATAAAGAAGCCTCATGAAACACCACTAGTATGTAAGTTAATTTTTTAAAGAAGATTTTAAGACAGAGATATATCACGGGTGTGAATAATGCTCTTCCCCAAAGTCTATTATAAAAGGAAAATCTCAGTGCCAGACACAGGTTACCTACCTAGGAATTATTAGTCAAGGAGAATCTAGAGAAATCAAAATTAAAACAGGAGATTGTCACAGCTCTTGATTGCTCTTCAGCACTAGGAGGTAAGACTCTGTTGCCTGAGATACCTACCACACACTTTGATCTGGAATACAAGGACACTAAAAAAATAAATCTTGAACTGATTAGGAAGCTCTTTCCTTGCTGGCTAGCTTCCGGAGTACTGCAAGGTGCCCTGCAGGCTGGTGTGGAGAAAATGCATCAGCGGTCTTATCTACACTGAATGCACTGTGAAATGCTGGCCTGCAAGCATTTATATATATGCCCACTGGTGCAATAACGACAAGACTGTTTGTGGCATAACCAATTGTTTTCTCAATTGGCTCTGAAGAGAGAATACAGGGTTGGTGCTGTAAAACATGGTCCAAATTTGGGATAGTTACAGGCTCCAGGAGAAAATCTTTGATATTGCTTTGTTAATGGGTCATAACATCAAGACACCGTCTAAATATTTATGTTTACATCCATGGGATTGTGCTACCCTCATCCTTTGCCAGAGAAGTTTCTTATCGTAGAGGGTCGCAGGCAAGGCACAGATTGGCAGCTGTACATAACGAGCAAATAAGGGAGTGGGAGCGCTCAACTCTACAGCGGGAATCAATCGTGACCTTCACTGCTAAGGCTCTGGAGACTGCTCAGAAGAGAGGTCAGAGCTGCAGAAGGGGAGGAGGGCTGGGAAACGCTGACCTCTGGGTATTCATGATGCAGCTGTGGGACACATGAACACTTGGTAGCTCTGATTATCTACACAGAAACCTCACCCGATCAAGTCAGCTGAAAATCTACCTCCGAGTGGAGAGGGGCCTGCAATGCCCGTATGTGACTGAGGTGCTAACGGGAATGGAGAGACACTGAGAAGAGACTCATTTTTCTTGGTGGGGCTTTGGCTATTTGTAGTTCGCCCATTCCTCTACTGAATAACTCCTCAACCATAAGCACTAATTGAATTCAGTGGGTTATAAACTAAAGAAACAAAGATCAATCCATCAACAAAAAGAAAATGAAGGAGAGAGAGAGAGAGAGAGAGAGAGAGAGAGAGAGAGAGAGAGAGATTAGGGATTCTAGGAAAAGATGGAGGGAGGGAGGGAAGAGAGTGGTTTTGAGAAAGATAGACCACATGCATGAATAAACTTTTCAACCAAAAACATTTCTCTTTTACTTTTTTTTTTTTAAAGAAGTTTGTAGTCTCTTATTATCTTACATGTTTCTGGAAAAAAATAAAATGTGGTACTCAGGATTCTTTCCAATTTATTCCTAAATTTTACTTCTTTTCTCTTTCTCAAGATAAGGTCCTCACCCTTAACTTGTATGACCATTTTTTTTATTATAAAATTTCCTGTGGATGAAAAAGTTAAAAGCAATAGCGTGGT
This sequence comes from Myodes glareolus, assembly GCF_982192425.1. NCBI lineage: Eukaryota > Metazoa > Chordata > Mammalia > Rodentia > Cricetidae > Myodes > Myodes glareolus. The sequence continues at coordinate 7,324,947 of NC_142035.1, forward strand.
TTATCCAGGCAGGTATGTCCTTTGCTGAGAAATAGGTGGATAAAATTTATTGATTTGCAATAAAAGTCATACATTTATAAAGCGCCCGGCATTTGAGAAAATGGTCATAAAAACTTGAATCCCAGCCGCAACACAATGAACAAGTAATAAGGTTTGAGCTGTGTGATAACGGGGAGTGAACTACGCTGCTGGAATTTGGATTAACCATTTGCTCTGCAGAGCTGTTGAGACTGCGTGGGCAGATGAAAAGACGGTGAAATTCTCGCTGGCCCGCGGTAAAAATAGTTGTACTCCTCAGTGACTCACGCTTCTTTCTATTTAATCCTCTTTCCCCATGGGACCGCCAGGCAGAGACTTAATGTGTTCCGTGCTTTGGCACGTCCATCCTTCAAGAAGTGTGGCAGAGGGCTCCAGCACTTTCTGCTCAGAGTCAGAAACCCAGAAAACAATAAACGTTTATGGAAGGCAGTAAAGTTTTAGGGCTCAATTCACAACTAATGTTAAACACATGTAGCTCTTCTGCAAACTCGGGAGTTGCTAGAGTTCTGGAAAAGACCTGGGTCTGTGCCTTCTTGAGGGAACCAAGCTGAGGAGTAGCAGGAATCCCCTCTGATGACAGCCTGACAGCTCCATTGTCAGAGCTGGTTCCTGCTGAAGGACACCACGTGAGTCTGAATGCTTTACAGCTCTTCCTAATTTGTGCTCGCCTTAGAAATTCTATTTAGGGCTTCTGTGATTTCCCGACCCTGCTGACAACTCCCACAGGGTTGTCTGGGGTCCGGAATTCTCTGAGGAGATCTAGATTTTGACAGTTAATCGCCTCCACGGCCCATCTATGAGGGCACCTTTAGGCATCTTTCTCAGGATGAGCCAGTCCAACACTGGACAGAACTTGGTTTCTTTTTGGTATTTCTATTGTTCAGTCAATAGACGGGATGGGTCAGATGACTCAGGCTTGCCATTTCTGATACTCCAGTGGCAGGAGGATTGGTAGTTCAAAGTTTGTATGAGCTGCAGAGTGAACTTAAGGGGAGCCATAGAAATTTAGTGAGAGCTTTTCTGCAGGTAAAATAAGAGAAAAGGCCTGGAGAAGTAACTCAGTGGTGGAGTGGGTATCTAGTGTGTCGAAGACTTTAGGTTCAACATCCAAGACTACAAAAGAAAAAAAAAGCAGTATTAGACAATCTGTTGATTTCGTTCTGTTCCTTAATATTACTGCTCTAAACTATACCATCTCCAGCCATCCTTGCTCCAGGGACGAGCCAATGGTCCTCCTGTGCCTCCTCATTGCTCTGGTCACCTCCCTCATTGAGGCAAGCCTCATGTCCCACATGATAATGTCTGCCTTGTCTGCTTCAACCTCCGCCTTAGACAGACCTTTATCTCTACAGCATACAGCAACGAGCCAGGATGCAAACAGGGTGGAGGAGATGAGAGTCAGACCGCCATCTTCCCTGTCTTCAGAAGAATTCAGTTCTTCCTAGAAGAAAAACCCAACTGCTGCCGTGGTCTGACTTCCAGACTCAGCACCCATTTACTCCCCTACGTTCATCTCCTAACAGCCTCCTCTTGCCTGGGCCTCTCTTGTCTCAGATTCTTTCTGCTCTTCTTAGTGTTTGAGGACTTGGTGCCATCTTAGAGCCTGGGTTCTTCTCTGCCTGGAATAACCTCCAAAGTGGAGGTGTCGGTAAGCCTCTTGCAGAAGCGTACTCCATCTCCAAGGTGCTCCTGGAGCACCTTCCTCCCACCCCTGATAAAGCAGTCGCGTATCTCCTCCAGCTGTTGCCTGTTACAACTACTGCTTGCCCTTGTTAGTTAGAAAACTGTTTGAGTGTGGAGCCAGGCCTTGTGGGACAGCCTCTATTCCCAGCTTCTGAGCAGGAGGCTCAATGCAGGAGATAGCCTGGATTTGATAGGACGTTCAAGGCTAGACCAGGAGACTAAAGACATAGGTGTCTCAGAATAAGAAATTAAAAAGGGCTGGGCTTTTAGTTAGTGGTTCGTGGTCGAGTACTTGTGTAGCATGCCTAAGGCCACTGAGCTCTAGGTGCAGTCCTCAGTACAAGGTGGGGGGAAGGGCAGGGGTAGGGAGAAGGGAGAGAAGAAAAAGAAGACAGGAAAGGGGAGACAAATGACTTTTGAAATAGCTGAATGGCTGGGAATGTAGCTCAGTTGGTGGAGAGCTTGCCAACTTTGCGTGAAGCCCGGGAATTCATTCTAAGAAGTCCTGGGTTTCATTTTTAATGCTATACAAAAGCACTGGCTAGAAAGGTGTGCAGGCTTATGGTCCAGGGCATGGCAGGTGATGGCAGGAATATCAGAAGTTCAAGATCATTCTTGATCTCTCACTCCCCGAAAAATAAAAGGAAAGAAAAGACATGACAAAGCATGGTGAATCTTGTGTCATGAGAATCACCGCATCTCGGCTTTCTCTGGAGTGACGGACTCTGTGGTTACTCCACTGGCTGCTTCCTCCAGCTGCCTGTGGCTGCTCCCTGGAGTCTGACTCTCACAGCGGGTTCAATTTTCTGCAATAGAGGAGAAAATCTTCTTTATAAGCTCTTAAAGGTCTGGAAGTGTTTGCCTGTTGGCTGGCTTGGGCTGTGCTGTAACCATAGAAGTCACTAGAGTGGGAGGAGTGGAACTCAGCCCTTGTAGTTGGGCTTCCAAGTCTGACACAGCCATGGAGCCAGAGAGAAGCTTGCACCTGCAGAGCGGAGGAGGGATGCTAAAGAAGCTGGTGATCCTGATCCCGTGTGGCTGCAGGATTCTAGAGTCTGGAAATGTGACATCTCACTGAGTCCAGTGTCTAAAGATCTTTAAAACCAAGCAATACAAAGACTGCAATTTAAGTCAAAATCAAACTCATGCAAATAATGAAGTCCTGCAGTCTAGGATCCCAGGCCATGAAGTTCATCACAATGAGTCTTGCTTTCATTGTACAATGTGCCTAGCAGGAAGGTGATGTGCCTAGGCTCACAGAACCAACGAGCACTGGACAGCCATTTCGGTTTGCCACACTATCTTACTCTCAATTCCTCAGTAGGCGTTTCCGAATCAGGGACCAGGGTCGTGACTAATGCCATGGTGTCATGCTCCACTGTCATCTCCACAGAGAGTTGGTTTTCATTATTGTAGGTCATGGTTATGCAGACTAGCTGGTTGGTCTAAAAGCACCCAGACTCCCCAGCATAGCCCCAGGCAGGTCCTTCCTATTCATCTGTGCATCCAGCCATCTGCTGCTGTTCCCTGGAGGTTGGTGCAATGGTAGGAGAACCCACGAGGCAGACAGTAAGCTCTGGAAGATGAGGCTGGGTGCTGGGTTTCCCGGGTGAACAAGCTGATGGTTCTCTGTATTCATCAGGGCCCAGAGGAACTTCCTAGAATTATACTACAGACGATGGAGGCAGTAGGTTGCCTATCCGGGAGAGCTGAGCATGAATGCTGGGGAGACTGGAAGAATTACCAGTGGCTAGAGTTTGGGTCTTGTGTTGCCAGGTTCTTGACTTCCTATTCAAGGATGGAATAAAAACCTTCACATAGTTGAGGATTGCAGTGGCATTTCATTTGTGTTTTAATAAATAAAGCTTGCCTGAAAATCAGAGAGGAAAACAGCTTCACTGCTCAGCCTCACAGACCAGGCAGTGGTAACATACACCCTTAATCCCATTAGCCACACTAGTCGCCACAGAAACTGGGCAGTGCATACCTTAAATCCCAGTGGTGTACACCTTTAATGCCAGCCCTAGAGAGGAATATGAAACAGGAGGATATAGCTCTCTCACACAGTCTCATTCTGAGATTTCGAGAGGCAGGATCACCATTTCAGACTGACATAGAGGTAAGAGACAGTGGTTGACTGTTTTACTTTTCTGACCTTCAGGCTGAACCCCAATTTCTGTCTCTGGGTTTTCATTATTTGTGCTATAGAGAATATCAAGGAATTTTATGCAAAGCTGAACAGGTTGCTGGGTACATTACTGGGAAAGGTGTTGGATGCACAGCCCAGGACAAGTGTAGCCCCAGTTTAATAAGCTGTTCCTTATATTTGCTTGCCACAAGGGCACTCTGCCTTGAACCTGGTATGTTGTCTCAGCCAAATTCAGCACCAGGTAAGACTTCCATCCAGTGTTCTTCTAAAGAGATGAGAAGGTGGCTTCTGCTTCCTCACGTGAGAATCCATCAGCCTCAGCTCTATTGACATTTTGATTCAATGGTTCTTTGTTAGGAGCCTGAGGTGGGTACAGGAGTGGGTCACTGTGGTGGTTGGTAACATCTTTAGACTCTGCGCACTAGATGCAGGAGCATCCTTTATCCAGGTTACCGTCATCAGAAATGTCCCCAACGTTACCATTTGCTTTCTTGGGAGGGGAATCTTCTTGTTGAGAAGAACTTTTTAAAATCAGCTGATATCATCCACAGGAAACAGAAACATCCAGAAAACGTCACCACTCACTACCGCTCCTGACAAGGCTTGCGTTAGGGGCCGGACGATATTGTCTTTCTTTTCTGCTATGAACAAGATCCCAGGGTAGAAGGAAAGAACTGGCTTCAGTCATAGTTTTAAATCTTACAGAGGAAACAAATCAACTTAGCATGTGCAAAGAAAATTCTTTAAAAAGGCAAAAAAAAACTTTGAATCCTGCCCATTTCCATCAATTACCCTGTAATAGTGTGACTGACCTTCTATTAGCTTCCAAGGGAGAGAATAATCAGCAGGTAAATTTAGTTTGTTTTGGAAAATCCTCTAAAGACAGGTTTAGCCACAGTAGTCAGTCCAAATGACTGTATCGCTCTTCGTATAAGGAGCAAAGTAGAAAATTTCGAGCCATTACTTAATACCCATGCTGACCAGTTTTCTTGAATGAGAAATTGGTCTAGTATTTGCGGAAGGAAACCAACTGTCCCCTGATTGGCGTGTGGGGGTAAAATGGTACTCTGTCTGTAGAATAGGTTTCTTCAGATGAAATGACGAACTCGACCCAGGTGTACCAGCCTAGTTAACTGTGGTAGGTAGAGTGTTCACCGACGGCGGCCTCGGAGAGGGTGATTTACAAGAATGTTGTGATGGAGATGACTCAGCAAACAGAATGCGAAACGGGATATTCTGTGTTGATACGTTCATACGTAATAGACATAACAAACTAGGCAAGGGATGATATGTGCAAAAGATGAGAGTCGTTGTGACGAGAGGAAGAAAAGGTGAAGCTACATAAAAGGGAATCTATCTGTGCATAGGTAATGCTTATCAAGAGACAGAGGGAGGATGATGAAGGGGAAAGGTGTGGGTGAGGAAAAGGGGAGGGAAGGAGTGAGGGAGGAAGGGAGAAAGAGAAGGGGGAAGAGAGAGCGAAGTTAGCATCCTCTTAACTAGAACTTATCTTTCATTTATTTTTGTTAAATTTTACTAAAACTAGTAAGATTGCATCCTAGAGAGTATGGATAGCAGTTGGCTATGATTTTTGCTCCTGCAAATCCAGCAAATCTAGGGGATAAGCAGGGCTCTGTAAGGACTTCAGCTGTTTGACTGTTTTGGCCAGGCAGCCAGTCAGTCTGCAGGACTTGGCAATGGAGTCCAGAGGAGGTGGACATAGCATGGTCAGAAATCTAAGGCTCTGCTGCAAGGAGAGGAGACCACACATGCTGGGCGCTAGATTTGAAGCAAGGACAGTCCCTCTGCGCTAGAGGCTGGTTCTGCCCTGTCTCCCTGTCCCCTTTGTGCTGAAGGCTGAGTTCTCAGGCCACTGTCACTGGAGACAGGGAGACAGGGCAGATCAGGCAGAGTGGTGGTGGGAAAGACGTTCAGGCTGTCCTAGGCCTTTTCTTTCACTCTAACTCTCTGTTCGGTTCATTTTTTTCATTTTTAATTATTATTAAATTGAAATTTTACACACCAATTCTAGTTCTCAATCCCTCCCCTCCTCCTGTTCCCTCCACCTTCCCTCTACCCCCACCCCCTATTCACTCCTCAGAGAGTGTAAGGCTTCCCATGGAGTGTCAACATTGCTTTGAGGCAGGACCAAGGCCCTCCCCCACTATATCTAGGCTGATCAAGGTGTCCCTCCAAAGAGAATGGGTTCCAAAAAGTCAGTTCAAGCAGTAGGGATCAATTCTGGTCTCACTGACAGTGACCCCACAGTCTGTCCCAGACATACAATTGTCATCCATAATCAGAGGACCTAGTTTGGCCCTATGCTGGTTCCTAAAGGCAGCTCTTCAGAAAATCTCAGCAAGCAGCCCCTCACACCATCTCGGCAGAAGATGGTATCCTATGGTTGCAGATCTGCATATGGTTTCCCCAAGTTTTCCCGAGTCTTCTTTTACAAGACTTATTTTTATTGTTTTAAAGATATATTTTATTATTTTTAATTATGTGTATGTATGTGCCTGTGTTTGATTATATATACACGTGTTTGTATTTATATATAAATTTAATATAAATTTAAAAATATATATATTTATATATTTTTATAAATATAAATTTATATTTTTATAAATATAAATTTATATGTAATAATACATTATGTGTGTGTGTGTGTGTAAGTGTGTGTGTGTGCAGTTGCCTGAGGAGTCCAGAAGAAGACATCACATCCCTGGGAATAAAATTAAAGGTGGCTGTGGGCCCTTAGACGTGGGTTCTGGGAGCAGAACTCAGGTCCCCTTGGAAGTGTAACACGTGCTCTTAACTACCGAGCCATATTTTAACCCCCATATTAACAGTTTTTGATATATTAGGAAGGAAGTAAAATTTCATTAATTTTTGCCATTTAATGTCAACCAACAAGCTTCTCATGAATGCGTGATTCTTTGTGGACTGCACAATGTATTTAAGGTTCCTTACTGCTTTTTTTTTTTTTTAAAGAAAGCAGCATACATGCTAGGACCCAAGTTTTGCTTAACTGAGAATTTCAATTTTCACAAAACATCAAACGTTCTGTTCATACTTAAATCACCAACAGGATTCAACTGACTCCCTCGTCCTCTGCTTAAATAACGGACAGGATACAAAAGCACAGACTCACACCGTCTGTGTGCTCTGAGTTGATGAGCATTATTGCTTTGGAAGACCAGGGCTCTCTCTGGTGCTTGTCTTGTTCCCCAAGGCAGTCAGCCTTTTTATGCATAGTAGGTATATTATTGATTTATGTCAAAAATAATCCCAGAAAATGTTGTGTAAATACCTCTGACATTGATTTTCAGTATTGAGTCAGCCGTGCCTACATCCAGGACGAAGGAAGTTCCACTCAGCGCCTTTGTCCACCCTTAGTCTAGTCTCTGTGGTGAGGGTTTGTGATCTCACTGGACCTCCCCGCTCCCTGATCTTCATTCCTCCGTTCACAATTTCATAACAAGTCTTAAGTCACTGTTGACTCTGGTTTGGCTATCTAGATGTTAGGAACACTTATTAATTGTATAAGTCAGCTATTGCTGTGTAACAACTATGAAGTCTCAGAAACACAACAAAGTGATTGATGTATTTAGTTCCTGACCCTGTTGGTTGGGCTTGGTGAGGAAGAGGGTTGGGGGTGGGGAATCCATATATGATATGGTGTCAACAACCCTGGTTGCCTCCTGGTCAGGGGTGAAGGTTTGTAGAGAAACTACAAAACCAGGTCTTTGTAGGTGGTGACGGAGAGGATTGAAGGTGTTTTGGTGAGTGTCTATGAAACCCAGTAGAAAAGGAGATTCTAGTACTAGGAAGAGAAAAAGTAGCCTGGGTCAGCAAATCTAAGACAGATACTTCCTTTCTTCACTGCTCCTCCTGAGCAGAGTTCACAGCACATGCTCTGCTCTGAGCTGCAGGCCAAACTCCTCCAGGTCAGGTGACACTAACCTCTTGTGCTCCATCCTCCCCACTTTCACCCCAGGAGAACACTGGAGTTTACCTGCTATGTCTCCCTTCTGTCTAACACTTTCTGTGTGTTTCCTGGAGAAACTTTGAAACTTCTTACCTTCTGATGGCCTCTTGTCAAATACATATTTTCCAAGGTGTTTTTCCTCCATCTTCCTCTTACATTCCTTCTAAAGACATGGATTAAGTACCACATTAGTATCGGGGCTCTAGGAGTGTGCGCTGATCACACCCAGTGCAGATAACCTTACTCCACCTCCCCCACTCCTTCCCCTTAGGACTGTTCACCTTTCTGCCTTTTTTGTGGAGAAGCAGGCAGGAGGTCTAGGCACCTATTTCCAACTCCACCCGTTTCTCAGAAATCCCTACATGTTTGCACCAATTCCCTCTTTCCAGATAATCCCTTTCCAGCTCAACCATGAGTTGATAGCTTTGGTTTTCTTGATTCTTTGCCCTTGTCTCTAATTCCCAAAGTCTGTCCTCTTTCTGGTTGAGTAAGACAGGCTTGGCTTGCCTCTCTCCTCCCACACCTTTCCTGGGGTTTTCAACTTGCCTTTGAACTCCCTTGATCATACAAAATTATCTAAGACTTTGCACCTCTTCCCCGTCTAGATCTGACTGCCTGCAGGGCGCCTATAGACATTCAAATAGGACTTCTGGAGATCCACATCAGAGGAAGGAAATTGTAAATCACTGACTCCTTGCCATCCATCAGGTTCAGTTCTGGGACACACTTTAGATGTGGAATAAAGCTGGGGGGGGCATAAAGAATAAAATTAAAAGCAACTGCCCATTTTATTCTTGCTGCTTCTGTTTGAGGTCTTTGGTTTTAGCTACACTTGACCTCCGGAGAGTTGAATATGGAAGGAAAGTGTAGGAATTGATCCTGAGTGTGGAAATAAACCAGCTGTCTAGAGATTTGATGTTTACTGTGACATACATATAGATTATTAGAAACTTCTGCTTTTCCCTCCCCAAATGCAGGCTGGAGGGAACAGGGCCTTCTTATTTCCTTAAAACGCTGACGTGGGGCAGTAGCCATGCTGGAAGCACAGCCTGAGGTCCAGCTTTGGCAGGGATGCTGTCTCTCTGCAGAGAAACTGCAAACCAGGCCTTTGTAGGTAGGGATGGAGAGAATTGAAGGTGTTTTGGTGAGTGTCTATGAAATCCAGTAGAAAAGGAGATTCTAGTACTAGGAAGAGGAAAGGTAGCCTGGGTCAGCAGCTCTGTTGCTTGGGGGAAAGACTGTTACCTATTTAGGGGAGGAGAATGACTGTGAGGCCTTCAGCTGATTTTGGCAAGCTCCCCTGCTCTAAAAACAACAAACTGATGTATTAAGAAGTCAGTGCATTGCCATGGTCAAAGGCAAAAGCTGCTGCAGTACATAGAACTTGAATTACATCTATTTAAATCAGACTTATTTCTAACCATGGGTAGTTCTCAGTCTGCAGGATGGCTGGGATCCATTCCATTCTTCCTGCATCCAGAGCTCTCAGGTATCCGTCTTCACTGAGATCTCTGGCTGGTACTCACCCCGAGGTGGCTCTTGCCTCTCTGTTGTCTCCTTTCTTTGTGGCAGTTGTCCAAGTCACACCCTTATTAGTGACACTTGTGTTTCTGTCCTACATTGGGATGGCCAAGCAAAACTCACTCTTATTTCATGTCTACTGCTTTGTTCCTTTTTATTTTGTGTGTATCCACCGGATGTGTGTATGTACATACATGTTCACAGGTGTGAGTGAAATTGTGCACATGTTCTGGCTCTCACGTGGAGGTGTGAGGACCATCTTGTGTTTCCACCATTGCTTTCCACAAGGTCCAGTCTTCAGTGTCCCATGTCCTGTCTTTTATTTTCATTTCAGGAGGTGCCATGGCTCTTAGCCTGGAGGGTGTGAGGGACTAGTAGGGTCAGCTCACCAAGACCAGCACCCGAATAGTGCTCCATTGTACAGGGCTCGTGCTGAGGAGTTGAAGGCGAATGTGAATAAAGTAATCCCACACTAGCCCTGTACTGAGTATAATAAAGGGGTTCTTTATTTAGGGGGGACTCACAGATCACAGGCCTCTGCATGAACAGGGAACAGGAATGGAACCCAGCATCCAGGTGTGAGAGAGTAGAAAAAGAGAGCAAGTGGGCGGGCTTTCTTCTTTTTGGTACCCAAGGCCATGCCCAGCCTGGTCCCGTCTCTCAAAGGCCATTGACTGGAGGAGCTTCCTCATCACTGAGTAGTTTTTTTTTCTCGAAATTACATTCCATTTAAAATTTATTTATTCATTTGTTTTACATCTTGAGTACAGTTTCCCCTCCCTCCTCTTTTTCAAGTCCCTCCCTCAGCCTCCCTTCCGCCTTCTCATTCTCTCCTCCTTTGTGTCTATTCAGAAAAAGGCAGGCGGCTCATGGTTATTAACAAAACGTGGCTTATCAAGATGCTGTAAGACTAAGCATTCTCACCTTGTGTTAAGGCTGGATGAGATGACCTAGTAGGAGGAGTAGGGCCCCAAAAGCCAGTAAAAGGGTCAGAGACGTCCCCTGCTCCCACTGTTAGGAGTCCCACAAGAAGAGCAAGCCAACACAACTGTCTCATATATGCAGAGGGCCTAGGTCAGTCCCACGCAGGCTGCCTGGTTGTCTGTTCAGTCTCTGTGAGCCCCTATGAGCCCAGATCCCTTGATTCTGTGGTTTCCTTGTGATGTCCTTGACTATACTATCATATCATCTCTGAAAAATGATAGTGTGACTCCTTCCTTTCTGATTTGTATCCCCTTTTGCTGTTTTATTGCTCTACCTAGAACTTTGAGTACTATATTGAATAGGTATAGATTTTAGTGGAATTGCTTTGAGTTTCTCTCCTTTTAATTTGATGTTGGCTGTCAGCTTGCTATATATTGCTTTTTATTATATTTAGAAATGTTCCTTGTATCCCTGATTTCTCTCTAAAACTTTTTATCATAAAGGGGTGCTGTAATTTTCAAAGGCTTTTTCAGCATCTAATGAGATGATCATAGGGGTGTTTTTTAAAATTTTCTTTCAGTTTGCTTATGTGGTGGATTACATTGACATTTTCATATGTTGAATTACCCCGCATCTCCAGGATGAAGACCACTTGATTGTGATGGATAATCTTTTTGATGTGTTCTTGGATTTGGTTTGTTAGTATTTTATTGAGTATTTTTGCATCTATATTCATGAGGGAGACTGGTCTGTAATTCTCTCTTCTCTCTCTCTCTCTCTCTCTTTCTCTCTCTCTCTCTCTCTCTCTCTCTCTTTCTCTCTCTCTCTTTTGGTTGAGTCTTTGTGTGGTTTGGGTATTAAGGGGACCGTGGACTCATAAAATGAATAGACAATGGTAATTACATTTCTTTTGTTTGTTTGTATATTTTCTTCTTCGAGATAGTCTTTCTCTGTGTAGCAGTCCTAGCTGTCCTGGAACTAGCTCTGTAGACCAGGCTGGCTTCGAACTCAGAGATCCACCTGCTTCTGCCTCCTGAGTGCTGGGATTAAAGGCACCACCCTTGGTGGTGATTAAAGTTCTCGAAGGTGATTGTTTCCTTAAAAAGTGTTTATTATGCCCCTGAGGGAAAAGAATTTAACTTACTTTTTATGTTTGTGTGCATATGTGTGTGTACATGTGTGTGTACATGCATGCATGTGTGTGTGTGTACATGTATGTACAGGTGCCTGTGGAGGCCAGAGGTTGATGTTTAGAATCTCCCTCTGGTTTCTTTACATCTCTCCCCTTTAAGGTAGTGTTTCTTAGGCCCAGAGTTGGCAGACATGGCTAGTCTGCCTGGTGAATTCATGCACTATGTTTTTTTTCCAAGACTGGAAATTCCCACGTGCATCTGCAAGTGTCCCGGAGATCTGAACTCTGGTCTCTGCACTTGAGCAGCAATTGATCTAACCACTGAGCCACCTCCATGCCCTCAAATATTTAAAGTTTGCAACTCTCCTCCTCTACCCTGACTGTGTTATCCTACTGTGGGCCATGGTACCAACTGCTTAACTCATGCTCCCTCATAGAGTCCTAAGAGCAGAATTAGCTCCCTCTTCCCAATATCCGAGACTTTAGAGATAATTTGGAGTAACAGCATCCATACAACCTGCGCAGAAATGACAATTTGTGAAAATCGTGAGCAACTCCAGGAGACAAGGGAAACAAGGGGCAGAAGACATATGGAGGCACTGGAGAGGAACCAGGCATCCTCTGGAGTGTGATTCACTCAAAATGAACTCATCTTCCACAGATCTGGTGTGGTTCCCACAACTCTGAAGCACAAGGCCCTCAGTGGCCACGCCGTGCTCCTTTTAATGCCTTCATTAATCATATTAATTGAGTAATTGCTGAGTTCTGGGTCCATAGACCCATGAGCCTGAGCTGTCTGATCCATGACACCAGCCGCACCCATAATTCAGCTAATAAAATCACAGAGCAAAGAGAAATGGTTTCTTTAATTTGTCTCCGTGAGCTCTGGGCCTTGGCTTCAATTTGCATCCTATTGAGCAGTGGTTTTCAAATGCAAGCGCACTTCCTCCAGGGGCTGTGTGAAGAGAAAATGAGAAGCCAAAGGATAAACACGGCATATTAATTACTTAATTCTTTCATTCATTCGACAAACATTTATCAAGTATTTACCCTGTGGCAGGTACTGATGAGGCCCCGGGGACTCTCAATGAAGACATGAGTCACGGTGCCAGTTCCTGTGTGGCTTGTCGAACAGTTTTCGGAAGCTCTACTTCCACATGGCCAGCCGCAGCACGGATATTCACTCAAACCTTTGCAGCTGCCAAGTAGTGCACTCGCTTTGCTTTGCTTTGATTTGCAAGCACAAACCCCCAAGTTCCGATCTCCAGCATCCATGTAACAAAAACTGCATGAGGTGGCAGGCATCTGTTCCCGCAGCACTGGGAAGATGACCATGCACTGATCCCTTCCTGTGCTGACCCCTTGGGTCCTACTGGACAGCCAATCTAGTTGACCAGTGAGCTCCAGTTTCCCTGACAGATCCTGTCTCAGAAGATGAAGGCGAAGAACATTTCAGGAGGAGACCTGATGGCAATCTCTGGCCTCCGTGCACACACAGGTACACGCATGCACCCATATGTGAACACACATGCACACACACGCACACACACAAGTATTCAAACATTTCAATGGGAATGAACCCAAATTGATGTTTTTACATTATATGTTACATTAAAGTGAGTGCTTGTACTGTATTGTAACCAAAGCCCAAATGGAAATTGCTTTTCAGGAAAGCACATTGAGGAATAAGGTGTCCATCTGAAGGTGGGATTTTTCTTTTCAATGTTCTAGGCTTTTTAATGAAAGTGTTTTAGTTTAGAAAGAGACAGAGGCAGAGAATATTTGGGAAAAGGTGCACTTAAGATTGAACTGACTAATAACCCGGTGAGCCTTCCCCTGGGAGAGAGACTGTCCTGGTCTGTCACTGTGTTGATGACAGTCTAAGTGTCTTGACAATGACTTTCCTTCCACCACTTCTTCGAATCTCTCAGTTGGCAGCTGCTGCTTCTGGAACTCATGTGAGAGCCTCTCCTCAAACACTTCGGAGACTCCAGTGATAGTAAATCTTGATTGCTCGCTTGGCGGATGTCCTGGCTAGCTCCACATCAACCTGACACAAGCTAGAGTCATCTGAAGAAAAGGGAACCTCAGCTGAGAAAAAGCCTCCCTAATGCTGTAGGGCATTTTCTTAATAAGTGATTGATGGGGGGGAGAACCCAGGCCCTTGTGTGCTTTTCTGTCTGTGGGCTCTGTAAGCGTTTCAACAAGCCACGATGAACAAGCCTGCATCCCTGCATGGCCTCTACATCAGCTCCTGCTTCTGGGTTGCGGTTTAAGTTTCTGCCCTGACTTGCTTCTACGATGAAGATTAATTTGGAATCATGATCCAAATGAACCCTTGCCTCCTCAAACTGCTTTGGTCATGGATTTTTCTCACAGCAATAGTAACCCCAGCTAGGACAATGGGATTTAGAATCACCATGGAAACAAACCTAGGTGTCTGTCTGTATGAGAGAGAGTTTAAGGACTGGGTTAGTTAAGGTTGGAAAGCCCACTGTAAATGCAGTGGCACCTTTCAGTGGGCTGGAGTCCTAGACTATGATACACAACCCCTCCTCTTCCAATGATATTTTGTGCCTGCACACTGCAGGATTAGGATTTGGTGTTGTACTGATCTGAATATGCTCTGGTTTCTTCCTGTTTAACACCAGCCTGAACTATGTTTTTAGGCGGACCCTCACTGTTAGAGTTGATGTCATTCAGCACCCAATTAAGATGCACTGAATATCGGAACCTCATCTTTTGCCTGTGAACCAAAGAAATGCCATGCATGAGGAAATTCAATGTCAACCTGATGGTTGAAGGATTATCTGTGCTTGTTGGACCCATCTTTCTCCTCAAACAATGCTAGAGGTATTGCCAATAGGTGGCTTATCAGGATGCACACGCTCATCGCTTTTATCTCACCGAGGTTGTTTGTAATTGCAGAGCACAGTTGAGCTCACACCACCGGAGATGCTTTGGAGACATGCAGAAGCCAGAAAGCAACAGATTTAATATGTATTCATTTTTTATATTATACACACAAATGGCAACTCTACCACAATGTTATCTCTAAGTCCTCCTGAGCCTGAGGTAAACAGAGAGAAAGAATAAAATATTATTTGTCTATGGGCATAAAAGATCTTTCTTTTGTACTTCTTCCTAGTGAGAAAATTACCAGCCCATTCCTAACATTGAAATGGTACATGTTTCAGTTAAAAAAAATCTCTCAAATAGGGAATTTCCTTCAATAATGACTTTCATTTTATTTCATAAACATAGCCATCCTGACATTGTATTGCAATTTATTGGATATGTTTAAGTTATAATCAGCAGGTATTAAATGATGTTATTAATCACATAAAGATAAATATATTTTAATACTAAAATATTCATGCTCAACTAAATTATATTTAAGCAATAATTCTGCTACTAATAGAACAGTATTTTAGCGAAGCATATCTTTAACTTTTTCAAACTCAATACCTAGACTATGTAAATTATGCATGTGCCCCCATCCTTTCTTCCCCAATTCCTTATGTTGTTATCCCCAGTTTTCAAGAGAAGAAATAGGGGTCTGTGTGACCATTGCTCCCAGGGTCACTGAGCTAGCCTGCTGTGATTCCCAGGAAATCAGTTCTGTTAGAGAGCAGAACCGTCTCATCCATCTCCAAGTATGCTAGCCAACATCCCCTCCATCCATTACCTATCCATCATGTATCGTCTAATTTTATTCGTTTATTTTGTTTGCCTGGAAATGAATTGAGGAGTGTGGCATGCATAGGTCATGACCCTTGTGTGGAGACCAGAGGATATCCCACGGGAATTGTTCCCCTCCTTCTCTGAGTTCTGGGGATTGGACTCAGGCTGTCAATCTTGGATACACGCACAGCTACCCACCGAACTGTCTCTGCTGCTCTCTCCAGAATGTGGTCTCATTAATGTGTATATTATAACCACCTCTTGCCACCAGGAAGGAGTGAGGAGGGCAATAAGGGGCATTACTAGAAAGTCAACAGAGACCTTTCAGATAACGGACAAATGAAGTTATCTTCCCACACCCAAAGCATATTCCTCTTCCTTCTAGGGAAAGAACTGTTGCCCCACCCTGGGAGACACTTACCTCTTCCTTCACTTTGCTCCATCCTCACCCTGTGTGGGTCTGGTGGAGTCACTCAGTGTTGCATTCTGTATCTACAACGAGCAGTTCATGGAGGAGACTGCAGCCCAAACTGAGACGGTGACCACCCTGCTTGCTGAATGGATTGAGAATTGAAGGCGTAGGCCCCTTCATGTTACAGGGAACGATACGCCATGTGGTTGGTTGCTGGGAGGATAGCATGCAAGTTGGGACTCATCAGTGCCCCTCCAGTCATGTTCAAAAATGGAGGAATAGATCCAACATGGATGAAAACAAATTTAAGTTGAAGAGTTAAAAAAACAAAACAAAAAACCTCTTTTTAACGGAGCACCCAAATTTAGCATTACCATAAATAAGATCTTACCCGAGTCATACCATTTAATTCAGCAAGTTTAGATTTTGAGTCATTAGACTTCAACATTTTCACCTGAAGTTGTACATCATGGACCCGTGGAAAGTGAATTGTAGTGTACAATATAGAGTAAATAAGATTAGCGTAAAAGGGGATGAATCTTCCCTCTGATGGAAAAGTGAGTCAGGTATATGATGATAATGTCTCAGGTGTGATGATGAGGTTTTTTATCACAAAGCATCAGACATGAATAGCAGACAGTTATACCAGGGGTTTAAAGGTTGACTTCAAAATTTATTTTAAAAGACATGTTGTAAAAAACTTAAATACAAGCACTTTTTAGAAATATTTAAAAATGGGGTAGGGGAGGTAACTCTGTGGTTAACTTGCTGCTTTGCTAGAGAACCCATGACTGTAACTCTAGCTCCAGAGGACCTGATGCCCCCTTCTGACTTCTGTGAGCACTGCACTTATGTGCATATACACATAAGTAAAAATTTAAAAGCCTATTATAAACACTTCAATTATATATATTAAAGGTGTCATGTCGTAGGTTCTGTAATGGATAATTATTTTCCCTCTATTTTATCTTCCACTCACTTAGATTATTATTACCAACAAGTACTTAAAATGTGCGTGTATTTGTTTACATGGGAATTTCTGCTGCAAATGGCGTATCACTCATTCTGCTAACACTGATGTTTCCCTCGTGGTATCTGCTAGACAGATCCTGGAAATGATTTTAACAGTGGCTTCAAACAGAAAACAATGAAACCCACTGCCAGCTTCCTGGAGAGGCTGATTCATGTATCCTGCCACGTTGGGAGATTAATACATCTGAGTGCAATGTATTCAGAATATCCATCTGAACCCACTGGATTAAAAAAGGTAATTCCCAGAGTTGTTCTTTGAGTCTCGCTGTGGTTATGAAAATTGCATTCCAAGAAAAAGAAAACATAATGAAGGATTTGCATGCAAGGGGATAAAAGACATCAACACATGAAAACATAAATAAAACATGCTTCAAGGCAATTTACCTATCAGAGGAACACAAGATGTTAAGTCCGATTTTTGAGGGTTTTATAAATTCAGAATGTTGATTGCCATCCTTCGGATCAGCAGCCCTCGTCACACCGATGAAGACAGTTCAGCTACAGGAATCCTAACATCTGCACCGGGTCAGTCAGGAGGACCTGGAAAAGAAAGACCACACTACATATTTGTTAAAGGTCCAAGTTTAGATTTCTGATCTTGGGTAAGTATTAGGATATTTATATATTTAATTACAGAGCAATACTATGGAATTGGAAAGAGACAGAATGCAGCTTCAAGCCTGACTGAACAAGCATCCTATTATGAAGACATGGGCAGAGCATTGAGTTTGCTTCTTTTTTCGGACCCACAATCTCTTGGATATCACACTTAACATCGTGGTGTCGGGTTGTTGTCAAGGCCCTAGTTTGTTTAAACGGAACTGTAGACAGTATTGCTGTTTTTGGACTTTTGACAGACTGTGCTGTGCTGTTAAAAACACTGCAATAT
This sequence comes from Myodes glareolus, assembly GCF_982192425.1. Lineage (NCBI taxonomy): Eukaryota > Metazoa > Chordata > Mammalia > Rodentia > Cricetidae > Myodes > Myodes glareolus. The sequence continues at coordinate 7,342,400 of NC_142035.1, forward strand.
TCAAAAGATGAAAATGACTCAGACGTTGACCACGCTGGCATTTGATGGTGTCTCCAGAAGGTCTGAATTCTGCTCACCTCTCTGACTCTCTTTTCTCCAAAGACCTCACTTCTTGCTTTGTGATTCTGGCCTTCATTTCCCATCCTGGCTCCATTATGACTTGGAGCTTTTGTGTCTTCCTTAGGGTCAAGACCCTGGTTTTCCTTTATACTTTCTGCTGTTTCTCCACATTGCCCTTTCTGTTTACCTGAGGCATGAACTCCTACTCCATAGCTAAAGTCTCACTGAACCTACTTTCTGTTCTGAAAAATGAGTCAAGCTTATTCAAGCATACCTATGAAGGTATGTCCTGCATCAAACTCATTTCACAACAAATACCTAATTCTATACCCCTTCTTGAGTTTCTATGGGGTTTTAAATTTAAGTCTCTCACTGAGACTATAAAAATTAGCTTTGTGTTTTTGTCCCCAGACACTAGTATGTTGGATCCCTTTTGAAGATGTTACTGAGTTAAAAATGCCAAAAAAAAACAAGACAAAATAGAAAAAGATTTTTGTACAAATCAGACAAAAGGGGTGATTTTATTTATTGTTTTGAAGATTCAAAGTTGCTAATTAATAGAAAAAAAATACCTTATTTTCTGTAGTAACAAGAGCAACTGGTGGCATGCAGGGCCTGCCTTGAGGCCCTTATGATGATTATAGAAAGACAGACATTATTCCATTTTATATTCATCCCAGCATCTTGAAATCATTTCCAAGGAAAACTTTGTGATTTATCTTATTTAATTTTTTTTTCATAGAGGGATTTGGAGTAAGGCTCCAGGCAAATTAAAACATGAAAAAGGAATGGAATTGCATGAGACAAAGGAACACACAAAGACATAACTCTGGGGGAAATCGCTTATCAGAGATGAACTGGAGAAGTAAAATCAACCTTTTCAGAGAAAGCCCCAGGACTGCATGTCACCGGGTGGCCAGGACTGTTGTCAGGCAGTGCCATCACAGAGGAGGAGGGATGAGTAAGAAGGAAGGAGGTGAATGGAGGAAGAAGATTCCACACAGAGCCAAGAAGTAGCTCCAGAAGGAGGAAATGCCAGGAACGTAGGGGGAAAATGTGCCAGAACTAGCTAGTGGCCCTTTTAAATATTCTTCGCACTTGATGGAAAAGGAATTCACACTGGGACTGGAAAGAGCTTAGTCATTAAAGTCACATATTACTCTTGTGGAGTGCTCCAGTTAGGTCCCCAGAACTCAGGTCAGGCAACTCACAACCACCTGCAACTCCAGTTCTGGGTGATCTGTTGTGCTGCTCGGTCACCTGCATTCGCATGCCATACCCACCCCACACAGATCTGAAGATTCCAGAGCAGTTAAGAAGCAACAACAGGGTCACAACTGTGACTAGGTGAGAGGGAGCTCCAGAGCAGGGGCAAAAAAGATAGAAGACGCCACGGTGTTGATATACCATAGGAAGCAAGCCCAGAGAAGCTACAAGCTCTCTAGAAGCTTGTGAAAGCAAGGGGACAGATTGAGGACCTGAGGCAAAGCAGGAGGAGGAAATGCCAAATTCAGCTGATTGTTTTGCTTGATGTCAAAAATCAGACACCTCCTTAACCAGGATGGTGTTAGATATGGTCTTCTGCAGCCGCTCTGTTATTTACTAACCCTTACCATCCAACCATACACAGCTTCAGCAAGAACTCAAGGTCCCACCCAGGGAGCTTTTTTCTGGAGCATGGATAAATGTGAGTTATTATGGGAGAACAAGGGGGTTAGGAGTGGTATAGTCGCTCTGGGAAACATCTCTCCCTCTCACTCTCGGCAAGCATTCATTCACTGTTATGGTTCCTCGGGGAAAGGCAGGGCTTCCTGAGCTCTTCCCAGCTGAATGATAGGATGCTCTCAAGCCCAATCCTAGGCAAGTAATCCCAGCTGTTTTGAATTCAAGAGCGCATTGCCTCCATGTGCCTGGAAGACATCTTTACAGCACTCCACACCTTCCTCCCACTCTGGGTTCTTTCTACTCCACATTCTAGAATGGTCTTGGGCACTGGAAGAGCCTGTGCAGATGTCTGTTTCAGGCTGGACAGTCAACAGTCTCTGCTTCTGTAAATAATTCCTTATGCATGCCAAGCTAAACAACCTCAATTAAATTCAAGAACCTTGATTAAACTCTGTTGGTTAATTTAAAAAATAAAGGAAGAAAGAAAGAAAGAGAAGGGAGGGAGGGAGGAAGGAAGGAAGGAAGGAAGGAAGGAAGGAAGGAAGGAAGGAAGGAAGGAAGGAAGGGAAAGAAAGAAAAGAAGTGAAAACGGAAGAGTGACTGCTTGGGAAGAGCTAAGATATTGATAGGAGAAAGGGGGGCAAGAGAGGATGATGGGGATGGTTGTGACCAAAGTACAGTCTATACATACATGTCTGAAATGTCATAACGAAACCTAATTAATGTGTTTTAGTGAGAATTAGAAAGGAAAAAAGAGAGGAGAAACAGGCAGAGTGCTGACGTCCTGTCAGTCCTCCATGCAAGTTGGGACAGGCATGTTTGACTTCTTTCACAACTGCTGTGTTCATCCAGCCCAATCTCTCCCATCAGGTATCTGTTTCCAACCTCCAGAGACCTGCCCCCCTTTTCCACCATCCTGTCTAGTCCCAGGTCATTGTTACTCCCCAAGGACTTCCAATTGTCTATTGGTTCTGTGAGTTTATTGCCAGGCTGGTGTTGTCTGCAGGCTTCATTGAATGAATTTGCTTTAGGAAAGAGAAAGGGCCAACATTAATTCTTCTAGGATCTACGGCCAGGAAGAAGATGAATTCATGCTTTCAATTCAAGTATATATTGAACTGTGTATAAGCTGACGGAGAGCTTGTCTATGGACTCCTGAGATGTTCAGAGCCCATGTCCTAATAATGCAGAGTGGACATGGGCACGAACAGCAAGCAACCGCCCATCCTCCACACAAGAGTCAAATGCCAGCCATGTGGCTGGGCCTCCCATCCCAAAAGCAGAGCCCTGGGATGGTGACCCACAGGTCACCTTGGCTGGTGTTAAGCAGTATTCTTGCCAAAGCTCAGTCTCTATAGGCAGAGGAAATGAGACCATCAACACCTGAAAGGGACCTGAGCCAAATACCAAAAGGCACAGTAGTTCCCTAAGGTTCTCAACATGGGAAACGTGTGTTCTGACATGGCTTTTATAGGCAGCCTAGAAGATCTCCATTACTGCAAATGATTAGAGTCAAGTAGAAATTATGGGATGGTGAAAGAGGTCTTAGCTATAGAGAAATGAGAGAGAAATGTTATGATGTTTTGAAACTTTAGGATGAGCTGCCAAGGATGAGCCCACGTCCACTGAGTATGCTTCCATGCACTTGGCCTTTATATTTCCGGGCACATTTAAATAAGTACACATATACATGCTTTTTTTTCCTAAAAAGTCATACATTTATTCATTTGTTTAAATATTTATTGAGCATCAATTCTGTATGAAGTATCCCGCTCCACTTACTGATACAAACAAGACAGGCACCCTCCTGGCACATGCCAGCTGCTTAATAAACAGCAGTTTCTTTTCTGCCTCATTTGCATTTTGCCCAGGCGACTCTGAGCCAGTATGTTGACCACGGAGGAAACGTGAGGCCTCTGAGACATCATCTGTCCTCCTGATCTTCTCATCCATCCAAGTGTGTGGAGTCTGGGGAGAGAGAAAAGACGGTAAAACAGTGGGGACACGGCTACTGTTCACACTCCCGCTGCTCCAACCCAGAGCTCAGGGCTTGGAGAGCCCTCTGTCCAGACGACCCAGGCTAAATTAAAGAACACTCAGACCAAGCACTGATCTAAGAACTGTATACAGTGTGGTGTCATCTGCTTATTTGGGATGCAATTTGGAAGGCAAAATAATGAACCAGTCTCGGAATCATCATGATTATATGCTTCATTAATTCAGAGTGGCATTTACCCTGTGTTGTCTAATATACAATAATAAGCTAAATTATCTCTTTTCTACCTCCTCTAGCCTTCAGCTTCACCACCACTCTTAATCCGTGTACACAAACTCCTTGGTGGGATGTTTAATATGAATTTTTTATTCAGTAGAACTCCAAGTGACTGACAGTCCCTAAATGTCAGAACTTTGTGGAAAGTAGCATGTCTGAGGAGCTGGAAGGCTAATTAATGCTCCAGTCACAGTGTTCTCTGAGAGAAGGCACAGGAAGTCTTAATAAGAGATGAAGAGACTATCAGAAATGATCACAGTGGAGCACAGAATGGTTCTTAAAGGTCCTTGTTTTAAATAAAGTGAAACTCCAGGCTTAGAAACGAGGGCATTTCTCAGCTTGGGGGAACACAGCCATATGAAATTTATTGTTCTCATGACAAATGTGTTGTTATAAACAAGATGGTGACACATGTCACATAAGGATCCTAAGTGTGGGGTGACCAGGAAGCTTCCCCCCATTGTGGGGGATTTCCCACTTCAAGGACTTCGAAAACCAAGTGAAAGGCTGTAAGTCGCTTGAAGATTGCTTCATCGCCTGCAGATGATGAAATCTCTAGGGAAGACCCAAGGGAAATCTGTAAAGAAGTCAACTTTATCTTCGAAGTCTGTTGGGGCAAGCATCCAAGGCAAGAGAGGCACATGTGCCATGGATAACTGGGCTTTTGTTCTCCAGAGAAACAGAACTGATAGAATGAATGTATCTATGAATGAGATCTATTAGCATGGTCTGCAGGTTGTACAGGTTATGGTCTAATTATTTCAACAATGGCTGTCACCGATGAAAAGTCTAAGGTCCCAGTACTTGTTCAGTCCCTGAGACTGGATGTCTCAACTGTTCTTCATTATGTCCTGGAGTCGCAAAGAAGTAGGCTCCAATGCCAGTGAAGGAATGGACTCGTCAGTGAGAGCAAGCGCGCAGAGAGCAAATGCTTTCTTCTTCTGTGTCATTTATACAAGCTGCCAGCAGAAGTTGTGGCCCAGATTAAGGTGGGTCTTCCTACCTCGAAAGATCTGGATTTAGGGTGTGCCTTCCCACCTCAAAAGACTCAATCAAGAAAATACTCTCACAGGTGTACCCAACCACTTGGGTTTTAGTTAATTCTACATGTAGTCAAAGTGACAGTCAAGAATGGCCATGATCCCTTTCTTTCATGAGAGAGGCTGTCTGTCAACTAGATGAACATACTATAGGATACAAGGCTTTGCTACACATCTTACTTTCTTAGAACATTCTATTAGTCAACATGTAAGTCTGCAATTTGTTACTCTGAAGTAGTTTTAGTTTAGCTCATTACAATAGAAAAAAGGTTCTGTCATGTTCCATATTTTCAGTTAAGTGGGCACAGTTGCCAGGATCAAGAGAAGGGCTGAGTAACCCTGCTATAGCTTTAAAGTTGGTGATTGCAGAACACACACAGGCCTTGTCTGTGTGTCTGTCAGGATTAAGAGATTCAGGCAGACTCGGAGAGTGGTGCCTTCACTTCTGTGTATGGAATGACTTTGCTCCTTCTGGAAACCTGGCCTGTGGCTAGGGAGAGACAGAATGCCGGTGTTGCCATGGAAGATCTGGAAAGCTGCTGCTGGCTTCTCCGTCTATGATCTAGAACAAGCAATTCTGAAGCTACAATCCTCAAAAAAATTAGAAATAATGACCAGGTGCATATGCATTCGGGGAGGCATTTTCTTCTACACCTCACATGAAGGGACAGGAATGCTCCTGATGAAGGAAACTTCCAGTAGCCTGACAAGAGATGAGTGATTCCCCTCCAGACGTTTGTCATCCCAGCCTTCTTCCCTCCCTTCCAGTGTCCTCTCATGCTGTCGTCTTTTGTATTATACCTGCTTTTGGCACAAAATAGATCATCAACCCACCGAGGCTAGGGATCAGAGTCCACTGTCCAGTGTCTATCGTCATATGAAAGTATTTCCAAAACCCTTGTTTCACTCATGAATGAATGTGTGCCGGAACATGTAGAATTAAGTGTCTCTGTTTCAATATTTTCTTGTGCTCTTGACTGAAGGGGCGAGGTTGATCGGTAGTTAAAAATTAACCAGACTAGCTTAATATAAAAGATATAGCTTTAATAAACAGAAGAAAACTTACAAAACCAAGGTTCCAGCGCTTCTAGAACGCAGTGGCAAGCGCACTTTGATCTTTTATTTGTTTTGTGTGACCCCAGGGGGACATACCCTATGCAGAATGTGATTGGCTGAGGTTCCGAATCACTTGACTATAGATTTTGAAACTGGGAGATATATTTCAATTTTACTCTCTATTTTTTTTTTTACAGTGACTAAAGTCAATACTGCTGTTAAAGTCTGATATCTGCCCTTATCTGGGATACTAGTACTGCTCAATAAATGATCCCGTTGGCCGTGCACTGTGTTGCCACTTGAATCCTTTATCCTTTGCTAACATTACACTTCTGTTTGGGGCTGGAGAGATGGCTCAGGGATTAAGAGTGTCTGCTGCTCTTGTAGACAGCTGAAGTGTGCTTCCAATGCCCGTGTTGGGCAGCTCAAGACTCACATATAACTCCAGCTCTTAGGATCTGACCCTGTCTTCTGGCCTTGAAGGCCTGCATGTAAATACACACATACACACGTAGACACCCACGAATACACACACATAAAGATAAAAACTTCCTCTCCATTGGATTATTCATCAAATTTCCACTGCTTTGTTACTTTATTTGGATCACTTTGGAGTCACTCAATTGTCTTTTCTAAAGATCTCATAAGTGACACACTTTTATTAAATATTAAATATACTTCGTCTTTGTAAGAGAGCTCACTCATGCTGATTGTTATATAGAATGGTGCTGAGGTTTGTAGTTCAGTTTTACATTTTTCTTCTTTTTGCATTTGTGTGTTTATTGTATGTGTATTGATGTATGACTGAGTGTACGTGTGTGTACCACATGCAGGAACACACAGAGGTAAGAAGAAAGTGTGTATCCCCTGGAGCTGGCAGTTGTGTGTAGGCACAGAAACCAAACTTGGAGCCTCTGCAGCCACAGGGCACACTCCTAGCACATGAGCCATCTCTCCAGCCCCTAGCTATATATTTCCTTCCTACTTCCGTCTCTCTATTTTCTACGTGTGAATCATGGCTGCTGATTATTTATAATGACTAGATCTATTACGAGGATGTATGAGTTATTCTCTTATTTCTGTGATCAAACAGCTGACAAGAATCAGCTGAGGGGAGCAGCTTGTTTGGGTTTACAGGTGAGAAGGGACGCGGTCCATCCTGAAGGGAAGGCCCGGCCGCAGGAGCTTGAGGCTGCTGGTTGGGTTGCATCTGCAGTTAGTATGGAGTGAAGGATGAACGCTGGTGCTTGGCTCCATTTTCCTTTATATTCAGTCTATGACGTGGCGCTTCCTATATTTAGGATGGCTCTTCTCAGGAGAATTAACCCACCATATAAACTCCTCTTCGACATGCCCAGCCATTTGACTTCTGTATTCTAGATCTCAGCAGGTTGACAGTATTAGCCATCATACTGCTTTCATTTTTAGTGTTTAGTGCGTCATTGGTAAGAGCAAGTCTTTAATACTCTACATTTAGGTTGGCCCTTTTAGTAGAAGGGTTTATTATATAATTATCTCCTTCTGGTGCATGCTATTCTTAGCATGGACTGTTAGCTTCTATTTTCTCTTTTTTATGCCTCCCCATCATACCTCGGCATTCAAGGTCATTTTTTGATCTATACCCTTAGTCCTGTGTCTTGATTGATGAAATCATGGAGTCACAATGTCACACCTGACTGGCTTCTATGTTTGCCTCTAATCCTTTTATGTTAGCATCCCGCTGGTTCCAAGCACCTAACGTCACATCATCATTCACCAAGTGAAGAGTTTTCGCCTATTACCATTTGCTAAGATTATTAGGTTCCCTAAATCCCTGATTGCTGGAAATCACCTTCACTGGTGAGTACTGATGCGGCATGTGCTAATACTTAGGTTAACCACACAGCCTTTCAAACTCAGCAGCCTGCTTTGACACAAAATTCTGTGTTGTAATAATTCTAAAACTGCCTACCTTGTCTATTTTATTAACTGTTTCTTTTCCTTCATTAGAAGTTCCTAGATATTCTACTTCTTCTGTATAATTAAAACATTATACCTTAGGTCCTTTGTCATAATTCTCTGCTCTCTACTTTCTCTGAACACACAGTACCCTCCTTTAGCATATTCCCCTAAAGACAGGGAGACACCACCACCATCTCGTTAGGCAGATGCGGGAGTCTATACTTAGGTGAATTCTGGTCTCCGCACTATGGGTTCTGGTTCCAGCTCTTCTGCCATCTCAGAGCCCCGTCTACTGCCGCATTAGCACATTCTTTCCTGTGATCTTTGAGAACATTTCTCGGATTTGTCCTTTGCACCAAGGATGAGACTTTGCTGCAGAGAGGAATTTAAATTTACTGAATTTAAAATCCAGTATGGAACTTCATTCTGGCTTTCCAGCTGCACTGTCTCAAACCACCCCTGATCTTGCATGGTCTTCAAGCACCTGCCTTGCTTGCTCCATTTTGCTTCACTGGGTAACCTTTTCTTTTCCTCCCCAGAGTTCTTGAATGACTTTCTATCTCTGCTTTTAGAAAATGTGGTTTTGAATTTTATGGAGGAGAATGAATGCATTCATGTAAATTTATGTGGGTTCCCGCACACATAATTTCCAGAGCCCAGTCTTTCTCTGGCACTTCAGGGTCATTCTCTCTTTGTAGAGTTTACGCAGGCTACCCTTCCTAGAAAACATGTGGCCTAGAAAACATGTTTCCTCTTTACTCAATTTCAGTGAATTACGGTCTCTCAGAAATAACAGAATCCTCTCGTTATCTCTCTAAGAACTTCAGAACAGCTTCACCCCAGTCTTTGAGAGGTCATGACCACTTCCATGCTAGACGTCTGTGGGACTTAAGAGTGGAGCATCTTTATGGCATTATATATGCTGCATATGTAAATGTTTAAATTTAATAAGTCATTATTCTTTGAAATACACACAAATTACTCCATGTGAAGACTTAGTTAGGAAAATGTGTGACTTTGGCTGAATTTTATGTAAATGTCTTCTTCACATCTTTTCGTGATCTTTTCTTAGACCAGGCTCTGTCAGGTACACAACAGAGGTTAATGTATGCAGCTATCCATCCTGCAATATCTCTTTTCAGTCTTCATTGCCTAAGTGCATCTTGTATCCTCTGAAATACAGAAATATCTGCCCTCTCTCTTCAAGTTCTGTACCATGAGGAAAAGGAGGCCCTGGTGGCCATCCACTCTGCTATTTGCCTCTTCCAAAGGCATCTCACAAATAGAAAAACAGGGAAAAGTACCCCCCTTGAGCCCAGAATCTTCCTCTCCTCACAGGTTAAAAATCTCTGATTATCCTGTGAATGAATCTCTCAAGGAAAAACAAAGACAGAAACAATGCCACTGCCCAAGCCAAGCCGCTTTGCAGATAGATTCGCCTGTTTTCTATTGTTAAGGCACGCCCATTGGGGAAAGCATTCTCCTGTCTGGCACCAGCAGGCTGGAGAGTCTGACACCAACCAAACACACAGATTGTGCAAGCACACACACATGCACGCACACACGCACGCACACACATACAAGCTTCCTCTCTAGTGTTTCCCATGAGTTTTGCCTCTCAAAAGGCATGGAGAAGAGAGGGAGAAAAGCTATAAAATTTCTTCTTTCTGCATACACAGACTTAAGCTGGTCCCAGAATTTAAATGCATGAAACAAGGAAAACACTTCTTAGGTCCCCTTTCCTCCCCAAGCCCTGCATATTACTTTCTATGGCTGACTGTTTTGTGTAGCTTGGTGATTACTATTTTGGATACATAGCTTAGTAATTACTAATATATATATATATATATATATATATATATATATATATAATCTCCTATATATGTGTACATCCTAACTATATCTTGTACCCTTTGATATGTGTGTATATAGTTTTTACTTTTATTTTATATGTATATATAACTAGAAATATACTTATTTTTGTTTACCTATCATATATATATATATATATATATATATATATCTTCAGCTTTTACTTATCTTATTCATTTGGTGACAGTGTAGAGAGAATGTCATAGTGTGCATCCTGTCAGAGAATGACTTGTAGTGGCTGGGTTTGTCCTTTCATCACGTAATTCCCTGTGGTCATACTTAGGTTCTAAGGTCTGGATACAAGCACCTTTACCTGATGAACCATTTTGTCTGCTCGTTATCAGTATCTTGATGGAGATGAGGCTTACTTGGGTGATTTTTGAGGAAAACTTGAGAGATGATGAATGACCACTTTCAAAATGACACAGGGGAGTTACTTTCCACTTTTGGGGTGCTGTAGTGTTTACAGTTCTTTGAAGGGCTCACCTAAAAAGACCATACTCCTCTGAACATGTATAATGTTTTTTTCCCTGTTTGGAGGCAGACCTTGATTGTGTGTGCTCCCTCATCTCCAGTTTCCAGAAGCCAAAGGCATTGGAACCCATCAGTTTTCTGATACTCATCATAGCTAATCAGATGGGGTGGGTTGGGAAACATTGATTGCAATTTGGAAGCCTGCCCACATATGGACAGACGCGTGTCCATGTCTTCATTCATGCAGGGACAATGAGGGACAAGGCCAGGGCACACAGCTGCCATCTGCAGACCAGGTCCCACTGGCACTAATGTCATATTTCATCAGCTAATTGGAGACAGCAACAGCATGCTATTTCAGATATGTTCATCTTGCCTGATGCCATCAGAAGGAGAACCAAAGAGGTCTGAGAATGTGATCCAGGGATATTTAGGCCATTGTTTGTTGAAGCTTGAGTTTCAGCATTAAAATAAAATTAGGAGCTGGGGAGATGCTTCAGTCTATAAAGTATGAGAACTCGAGTATGGACCCCCAGCATCCATGTAAAAATCTGGTGCAGTGACCCAAGGCCATAATTTTGGCATTGAGGAGACAGAGATAAGCAAATTTATGGGACTTGCTGACAAGGCAGTGTAACCAAATTAGAACAAGCTTCAGGATCAGTGAAATATTATATTTTAAAAAATAAAATGGAAAATCAAGCAATTAAGATACCCAATGTTTATTTCTGAACTCCATGTGGACATGTGCACACATCCATGTGTATATATGGGGACATATAACCATACTCACATGTACCCATGTGTGCAATAACTGTAACATGTCTAAGTTAGCATTTCTGAATATTCTGAATAAGACAGCCAGGTGTAGAATATACATTTTGAGGAGGCTCAATTTTATATTTTGCCAGACTCACAGGAAAAATTCACAGGGCCTGCTCACAGTCCAGACTTGGAAAGTTGTGGGGCTAAGACATTGTCTATTCTGTGTGTATAAATGTGTATGCATGCCCTACATGTGCATACACATGTAAATATGACTTGGAAAGCCTTAGGTAGCAACCCATCTGTTCAATAACCTTCTTCTTCAATGCATTGAAAATTTGAAGATGCCAGCTTAGTTAAAGCATTTATAAAGAATAATGGCCCCTTCAGTAATATTGCTATCAAAAAATGTTCAAGGCAGAAAAAGTTACCAACATGTAAAACTGGGTCAGAGACACGGGTGATAAACAACTGCCTCATGAAGAGGAGACGCTTTAGAAAGCCAACTGGGACACTCAAGGAACCATCAGGTTCAAATCTCCATCAGTTATGCACTAAACTCCAGCTTTAGTTTTCCCCTGAAAAAGGAGGGAAAAGTTGGATGACATACCTACGAGAAAGAACTTGGCTATAAGTCAGGACATCTCCATCTGTTATAAATGAAACAAATATATCAATATATCCTGTATATTGATGGCATACTTCAGTAAAGAAGTCACATCTGGATTGGCTTTATATATATTTACACCAGGAAATCTGCAGGTAACTCGACATTCTTTCTTCCTTATAAATTGTCTCCTTTCCTGGCCTCTGCTGAGGGAAGCAAGTTGGAGAATTTCCTGGACAAAGTGATATTGAACAGTATTGATAAGGAAGACACCATGAATTATGGAAGAAAACATCTCCCCTGACATCTGCCCTGGATGGCTTAGTAATTGAAAGAGTGAGGGAGGGACAAGCTGGCTGGGTGCTCTGCTCTGGAATGCATCCACACCCACGTAATTTTAACGTTGAGATTTGATTTGATTGGCGCTTTCTAGGATTTGTAAGAAACCAGAGAGGAGCTTATCCATGGAACTGAGAAAGTAGGAAAAGCAAATCTCTAAAATAAAACACAAAATCCATTTAAAAGTATGTAATTATACAAGAGGGCTGGGGAGATGTCTCAGCAGGTAAAACGCTTCGCGTGCAAGCATGGGGACGTCAGTTCTGTCTCTAAAACCTATTCACACAAAGTACTGGGAACGTAAGCATAAACAGATTCCCCTAGGCTAGATCACCGGTCAGGTTAGACAGTTTGGCAAGCTTCTGCCAAATACCAGAGACCCCGTCTCAAACTCCAAGGTGAAAAGCAACCGAGGGAGACTTCATACAAGAGCCTGTGTTGGATTCTTTCTCCAGAACACACAGAATGGCCACTCATACTCCAATCTCAAGGTTGAAAGGCCTGCTGGAAAGCACAGTGCATCTGTCTTGAGTCTGCCCGACATTCATCTGAGGTGAGAATGATCCTCACAAACTTCCCAGGAAAGAGGGGAAGCTCACATCCCGCCCTTCTCAGGTTGTCCCTCATCAGAGCATTTATCACAACAACAGGAAAGAAACCCGGACAGGAGCCTTTAAAGATCCTTCGCATAAAAGGCCTATGTGATAAAACTGTGAGGTTTGTGGGTGTCCCAAAGACTTTTCTTAATTCCCATTTCCTGGCTAATTTCCATGTTTTAGAAATAAGCACAGCTGAGCATATTAGAAAGTGTCTGGGACTGTTTGGATCCTCATTTGTATTGTAAGAGCTCTAATTTCTGACTCCATTATAGATTTGCCTTTTCATAGTCTTTATTGCTTATTTGTTCATTAAAATATAATTGCATCGATTCCCCTGCTCTCCTTTCCTTTTCCTGCTCCCATGTCCTCTCCCTCTCTTTCCATCCTCCCCACTCTCTCTCAGATTGTTGGCTTCTCTTTCTTTAATTATGATTGTTTTACACATATGCGTGAGTATAGAAATATCACTTGGTGAGTGTGTTTTTGAAGTCTGTGTGTGCATGGCATTGAGGATTAACTGCTTTTACTGGATAACCAAATAGGAGCCTCATTTCTGGGAAAGAATAGTTTTCCCTCTTGAGTAGTCATTAGTTGTGGTTTTGTCTGGTGGCTGGGGCCTTACGGGCTTTCCCCCTTCTGTGTTAGCATGTTAAAGTGACAGTAGTAGGTGTTAGGAATATTCCTAAAAAGCAGTCTCTCCACCGACCAAATAATCCCAATCAGACCAAACCAGACTAAATGAAAAGATATCCAGGTTTAATTGGATGCCTGCGCTCTTGGGTGGCCCGAGGAGGGGGAATGGAAAGCCAACATGACCACCAAAGAGAAAGAGGAAAGACCACATATCTCTTTAGATCTTAAAACATTTTCTTAGATAAACAACTTAAGCTTTTATGTCTCTCAATCTTATGTATGATACACTGCTTTTGTGAATTTCTTTTTGGAAAAATGTGACTTAATTTGTTACAGAAACATCACACTTCTCAATTCCCATTCACACTGAAGGGAACTGCGTCAAGCGGCACTCAACTTGATAGAAACTGAGACCCCAGAAGAGAATACGAATCAATTAGTGGTGGGAATGAGCTAGTGAACACATCAACTGGTGAACAGTGGGGCCAATTGGGTCCTCAGGAACTAAACAAGGCATGTGCTTACCCTCTCTCTTTTTCTCTCCCCCGACTCTGTGTGTGTGTTTGTAAGTGTGTTGTATTCATGTTGCTTTCATTTTTCTTGGTAGACTAGAGAATCCTTTGAGGGTTTGGTGACCCTGAACTCCCTGTGAATGCAGATATACGCATGGAAGCAAGTAGTCCTCCCTTGGGCTTAGGTTATCTGAGTAGAGAATCCATTTCACTCTTAGTTCTTCAATGGATTGTGGAGATGAACGAATCCCTCATTCCCCCAGTGAATGTGTGCAAATAGCGTAGTACACGATGATATTTCAGGGAAGAAGAGTCATTTTAATTACAGCAGCTACGTATTTGTTTTAATCTGTTAGAAAAAAAAAGACTCAGTGTTTACTGGGATTTCTGATAACTCTTTTTTAGGATGAGGCTTTATTGCAAAATTGACTTAACCTAATGTCAATTAAAAATACATGATAGTGGATTAGGGAGATGGCTCGGTGGGTAAAGAGCTTGCCGCACAAATCTGAGGCTATGTGCTTTGACTCTCAGCACTCACAGGAAAATCCAGGCCTGCTCTTAATGTCTCAATACTAGGAGGCCGATTCCAGAAGATCGCCGGGGCTACTGGTCTCCCACTCTAGCCCACCAGTGAGCTCTATGATCAGGAAGAGGCATGCCTTCTCAATAACAAAAGTGGAACACGATAGAGGAAGACACCCAACATCGACCTCTGGCCTTACTACAAAAGCATGCGCAAGGGCATACACACATGAACATGTGCATACTCAATTCTTAAAGTGCAAGTTTCTTTAGCACGTGAAAATGGCAAACATTCATCAGGTGCCGTGACAACAGTTTAATGGGTAAAGGACAACAGTCCTAGGGGTTGAAGTGATGGATTCATCAGTGTTTGTTAATTGAACAGCCGAGTCCCAAACCCACATCTATTGACAGCTGCAGGCTTAACTCATCCATCCACACATATATCACAAAAAGACATACATATGCCTTTTTCTCTTCCTGAAGAGTCTGACCCTTATAGACACCTTGCCAATGAAAGATGTCCTTTATGTATCCCCAGCCATATTCTGATTCGAGCTTGTTGAATCTGTGGCCTTCACTGTTAAACAGATGTACTGCAGCACCATTCACATGAGGTTTCTTGACCACTGGACCACTGGGCTGCTGGGATGTATCCCCAGCCATATTCTGATTAGGGCTGATTGAATCTGTGGCCTTCACTGTTTGACAGATGTACAGCAGCAACATCATGGACTGGACACAGTACTCAGTTGTCTTTGTTCTGTGCCCCACTGTGCTGGCGGCTCCCAGATCCACAGCTGCAGCCTCAACTAGGGTCAACGAAAATGCAGAATCCCAGGCCGGTACCCAGCCTCCTGAGAAGAAACCACTTTTATGGAAGATGCAGGGTGGACGTGTGTGAACAGCAAATGTGAGAAGCCCTGGTTCCCTTTGTGGAAACCGAGACTCGAGAGTCACATGGTAAGAGTGGGGACGTAGTAAGAGTTGGGAGGAGGGAAGCGTAGCTGCACACCCCAAGGAAGGGCTAGCCAAGAACCTTGCATGGAGCATGAGGTCAGTTTCCACAATGAAACTACATATGGTGACTCCAGTGACTCCATGCCATTTTGCACCTTATTGCACTTTTGTGGATTCTTTTTTTTTTTTTAGACAAGGTTTACGATGTAGTAAGGGCTGGCCTGATGGCCTAGAACTATAGTGAGAGGTTATCCAGCACCAGCCCTCTGAATGTTGAGATCATTAATAGGCACCATCACCCTGATCCTGAACTCCTGACTACCTCCGGAGGAAGCAGTACAGCTTCTGTGTCCATCCTACTGCAGGTGGTCCCACAGGGACAGGACAATGACCACAGCTCTGGATGGCTCAGGGCTGACCATTGGATGAGGCTATACCTCACACGGAGAATGAGTTCTGCTGTACCATGGCATTCGCTGGGTTATTCCCAGTGACTTACAGCCGGCACTAATGGAGTGATTAAGAATTTCACTGCTGGTATCCTGCACTGTGGGAGGTCAGGCGGCCAGGTGCCTGAGGTGAGGATTCTGGAGGCTTGACTGCTTCAGCTGTTGAGAAGTGGGCTCTCCTGGCTGGGAAGCGGCTTGAATTTCAGGGCAGGGAAGATAGGAAGAGTGATGAAAGAATCCTTCTTGGGGAATTGTGCTTCTTGGATAAACTCCTGCTGTTATTGGTAATTTGATTTTACTATTCTCATTTTTCAATATTTTTGAAAGCTTTTCCTCGTCTTTACAAGTATAAGAAAGTTAAATAAAGCCAAGTGGAAGTCTTCCAATTGACCATTAACATTAAAATATGATCATTATAATAACAAACCTTGGGCTTATTTGGTCCATGCATTAAGTGCTAGACGATTTACATACATTAGTAACTCATTTACTCTCCAACATTCAACGAGATAGACAATGTTTATCATCAAAGGGATGATGTATTGAGATGCGGAACTATCCCATAGCCTGTTCAAGGCTCCACACATTCTAGTGGGGGACCTAAGATCTTAAATCACTCTACAGAACATGCTCCTGGGATGTGAACACTGCCCCTCTATTGTCTTCTGTCTCATTTTTTTCTGATGTGTGTGGATTGATGAGTCATTGCCCCATGCCTGCCATGGATCACTCTCTCTGACTACTTTCAAAGATCACTTTTTCTCTTTGGTTTTCATCAGTTTGGCTCTGATGCCTACGTACTATTTATATCTGTTAACCTCTCTCAATGTGGATCATTTTTCTTTCCACACTTGTGAAATATTTGATTATCTCTCTGTCTTCTGTGTTTCTTGCTTTTGATTTTGGGTCCATTTTTTTCCTATTTACAAACTCCAATTGCGTAGAAATGAGACGTCTTAATATTTTCTCATAAGGTTTGGAAGATATTTTTAAAGGCTCTTTTTCCTTCCTATGTCATTCATATTTGAAATTTTTATTGATTTGCATTCAAGTTCCCCTTTTTTCTCTCCCAAGTCCCTTAAGCCTGTGATTTCCTTAGACCTATGCTATATACTATTTCTGTTGGTAAACTTTCAAGTTTTATAGCTTTTATTGATTTCTGATAATGTTTATCTGATTAGATTTCCATTGTTTTCACTTATTCTTAATTGTTTTAGCCTTGTTATTACATCTATTTGTAATCCTCTTTGCTTATCCCAATATTTTAAGCAACTCCAGACTAGCCTCATATATTTCGTCTTCTTTTGAGTGTGAAATAGTGAACAATGATGAGGATAGGAAGAGGGGAGATGGGAGAAGGGGAGGGAGGGGGAACTAGAGTTGGCATGTAAAATAAAAAATGTTTAAACAAAAAGTAAATAAATACTTTTGTCATTGTAAACTGTGCTGTGTGAACTAGAAATTCTCTTCCATCCCTACGAAACAAATTGGTTTTTTTCCCCTAGTAGCTTAGTCTTCCTGATCCGAGAGGCAGCTTGCATTTCAGCTCAGTAGTCCAGGCTCCAGCTGCCAGGACGCCACTCACACACTTTTATGGCTCAGCCCGTGATTTGGGCGGGTTGGCTGGGATTCGGTTTCCCTTCGCTGTCTTTCCCTTTCCAGCCTTCCGTCTATGACCACATTCCCTGTCCGCTGGTGTCTACAGCAGACATTGCACATTTACCACTGTTTTTGAGACTACATCTTACTCTACAATATGGCTGTCCTGGAACTCGCTCTGTAGACCGGAGTGACCTCCAACTCCCAGAGATCTAGCTGTCTGTTCCTCCCCAGTGCTGGGATGAAAGCCATGCCCTGCAGTGTCTGGTTGTAACAGTTCTCTACTGCCCTGCCTAGGGTAGGCAAGCAACGTGAGCACTGACCGCCCTTGCTTGAATGATGAGATCCTCAACCAGGCTCCTGGGACTCCAACTCCAGGCTGTCTTTAGGTAACTGTTCTGGTATTTTCCAGAACATACTGCTATCAGAAGAAGAGAACACTGAAATAACAATCTCAGTCATGGCAGAGGAAGGAACGTGATACTCATTTCTCGGCTGCTGCTTCTCTCCAAGTGTTGTAAAAATTATTCCATCTGAAAACACAGAAAAAGTGGTTCCTAATGCTTTTATATAAATGGAAATATGGGGAAAAATGGTTCCTAATGCTCTTATAGATGCTCTCTCTGTGTCCTGTCCTTTGATTTAAAGTTGGGATAGATTCATTTTGTCAATTTGAAAAGTCCATCCATTTTTGCTGTCTTAGCTCTGAGCCATATGGTGCACAACAAGAAGGAATGTAATATTTGTATATAGGATCTTTCCATGATGTCATCACTATGAAACAGACTTTGTGGTCACATTTCCTAGTTAGGAAAGTATACTCAAATGTCCCCTCTGGTAAATGACATCTCAACACCTGGAGATGTGCCTTGGGCAGTGTTAATATGTCACAGACACTCAAGATGGCATCTTGGGTGGCTTACAGCCACCTGGGCTTGAGTATCAGGATTAGACATTGCTTCCCATGCTTCACTGGGAGGTTTCCCTCTAAGGGGCTCAGGGGGCTCAAACTGCAGTCAATAGACTCAATTTTTGTTTTATAAA
This sequence comes from Myodes glareolus, assembly GCF_982192425.1. Classification (NCBI taxonomy): domain Eukaryota; kingdom Metazoa; phylum Chordata; class Mammalia; order Rodentia; family Cricetidae; genus Myodes; species Myodes glareolus. The sequence continues at coordinate 7,360,812 of NC_142035.1, forward strand.
TAAAGCTTTATTGTTTATTCACTTACATGATAGCGTCTATTGACTAGAGCTATAGTATCATAGCCTGATGACCTTGAGTAGTTACTGTCTGGCGCTTAAAGGAAAAGTTTTCCAATGCTCTAAGGCCAGTTAATAGAAGGATAGTTAAGGATCATCTGAACATTTAAATTAAATGAACAAACCACAAAACTCCCACCATTTTAATCATTCAAGAGACACTAAAATTTTGCCATTTCTATTTAATATTGGAAGCACTGATTTTAGTAGGTGTACATGTAAATGTATGCACACCCAAAACTCATTTTTATCAGGACTTCTACTGAATTTGGGCTTTTGTGTGAAGAAAAAAAATGTGATGTCTTCACCTATGTATTCTAAGCAACAGATCTCCGTACAGAAACAAGAATATAAAATTTATTTTTAAAGCCAAACTTGATAGTTTCTGTTCTTTTTTGAAACAATATCAAGGGAAGGAGTAACACATGTTCCATGAAGCAGTGCATGAATGATCACCACACAGCCTCAGACAGAGGCTGGGAGAAATCATCACGACATCATTATACAATATGTGACTCCCCCAAACAGTCCTTGGATTAGCTACAGGAGAAGCAACTGGGGAGTGTCCGCAGAAGTTACAAACTCTCCCCATTCCAGGTTTCAAAAGCTAACAGAGAGAAAGTCAAAAATGTTTTCTTTTTGTTTTGAAACAGTCTCACTCTGCAGTCCTGGCTATCCTGGAAGTCACAGAGATCCACCTGCCTCTGCCTCCTGAGTACTGGGATTAAAGGTGTGCGCCACCACAGCCAACTCCAGAAATGTCTTAATAAGACTTACAGTACTTCTGTACATGTGCAATTTGAGAATGAGCTATTCTCTCTCTCTCTCTCTCTCTCTCTCTCTCTCTCTCTCTCTCTCTCTCTGTGTGTGTGTGTGTGTGTGTCCCCATCTTGTTTTACGAGACAGGGTCTCTCACTGGGATGTGTTACTTGTTGAGTAGGTGAGGTTGGTTGAGCAGAAAAGTCACAACAAGACCACACACCCCCTTTCTGCCTCCTCAGAGCTCAGATTACAATTATGGGGCACCACACATCTGCCTTTTAATATGGATTCTGGGGATTAATCTTAGACCCTCAGGATGGCAAGTCAAGGCCTGTACTAACTGAACTCTCTTGATCCCACATGCTTTCATTAGCAAAATTAGTTCCAATAACTTACTTGCAATTATCTGCTTGAAATGATTAATTGCTATACACCCATACATCAATTATGAGAAAAAATCTTACGCTAACATATGCTACATATTCTGGTTTCTTTTAGAGTTTTCAAAATGGTAATAGTAATCGAAAAAAGTTTAATAAAATCTACCAAGTGCAATAAAAACATGAGTGTACACAGCAGCAAACCAAAGTCATGCGCAGGAAATGTTGACTAGAATTTGTTTGTGACTCATGATCCAATTTCTGTTCTATTCACTTTGATTACATGATGCCATAATTGCAAAATTATTAAGCCCTAAAGTTAATTGTGAATGAACATTTGAGCTAAGCAACAATCTGATCAATAAAAGCCTGGAAGGATGTAATTGTGTGTGGGTTTCTCAGGTTTGGGGTTCATTTCGCAGACAGTAGAAAAGCCTTTGCTGGGTAATCTGTGAATGGCAGACAGGTTAGAAGGAGGCCTGCATGGACTGGCTCTGCTCTTGCCCAGTTTCTTCCTGCCTCAGAATTGCCAGGTCTCCCTTTTCAGTCAGTGGATGACTACGCGGGGGTTACGACATCTGCTTGATTTGACTTAGATAAGAACAAGATAGAGCAAAGCACACAAGGGGAATAAAAAGCACAACCAACCAAAGCCAGTGATTTGGCATTGTGTAGCACAGGATAATAGCAAGCTGATTGCTTCAGTCACTCTCAGCTGTCACAACATATGATGGAGTCAGCTGTCTGAAAGCGCGGCTCTGGTTTGCATTTCCACGACCACGTGTGCTGAAGCACGGCTCCTGTATCTCTCGGCCACGTTCATCTCTCTGGAGAAATGTCTATGCAAGTTCTCTTATTTCTAAATTGTTTGCTTTTTTTTTTCTCCTTTTGATTTATACCCATTCCTAGTATGTTTTGGAAATTAACTTTTTACTAGAAATATTGTCTCCCATTCTTTAGGTTTCTTTCACACTCTATTAACTTTTATTGCTGTCCAACTCATTGATTTAGACCTTTGTCCTCCCTCCCTCTAGTGTCAGCTCCAGGAAGTCACTGCCATGGCCAAGAGCATGAGAAGTTGACACTATCCCATTTTTAAATCAAAGGTTTTGCTCTTATGGTTTGGGGTGACACTTTTATGTCTAACATATTTTGGGCTGATTTTTTTTGTGCAAGATGCATGATAAAGAGCCAGAATTAACTAACAAATTAACTGGTTAATTAAAAACCAATTAATTGATAGATTGGTGGTTGAGGAATTCTGCATGCAGACTTCCAGTTTCTCCAGCATCACTTGTTGAAGAATTATCTTTTCCTAAGCTTTGTGTGCTCCATTAATTGTGTGTTTGTGTCTTACTTCTGCATCACCGGTCTGTCCGCCTGCCTTCACATTGGTAAATTATCTTACAGGGCCTGTCCATTAGGCACTGTACATTGTAAATATATTTACATATAAGGAGACACAATGTAGTCAATCCGGTTCCTCTTTTCCAAATTGTTCTGGCCTTCCTGGATATTTTGTTACTCCATATAAATTTTAGTATTGTTTTCTATTTTTAATAAAGATGCCAGTATGATATTAATGAAAATAGCATTGACTTTGCAGATCTCTCTAGGCAGTGTGGGCCTGGTGAAGATATTAATACTTTCAACTTGCAGACATGAGATATCTTTCTATTTGTATCTTGGTAGTTTTTAGTGCCCGAGGCTTTTACATTTTTGATTAAGTTTATTCCTGGGTATTTTATTCTCGTTTTGTCTATGTACGTTGTTTATTTTTTCTGCTCAAATCCCCCAAAGCAAGGCTTTTTTCATTCTTGTTGATCTATTGGTGTATACTCATTGTACACAAGACAGGGTTACACAAGGATATTTTCATATCAGTATAGACTGTATTTTGAGCATATTTCCATTTGCACCTTTATAACTTCATTGCCCCAGCTTCTCACCCTCTTCAGTCCCTTGTGTCCCCGTGTTTATTATAAATACACAAATGGAGCGTGTTGCAGGATGCTTGGGTGTGTGGTATGAATGTGTGTCTGAAAGTGAGGGACTTCCACCAAACCAACCATCTGTGACTGACTATTCAGTGTGTGTTCTTAGAGACCCCCTCGGTCACTTTCTGGAAATCCTGATGGGCAGCTCTGTTTTCTACCCTTGCTTCCTCCTTCCCCTACTTTCCTTTTGAAAAGCTATGCTGGTACATTAAAACTAGCAGGATGGAGCGTGTCAAACTAGCAAGGGAGCGTGTTATCAGCCCGCCCAGATGTTCGATGCAGCTCTGCAGGGCTCTGTGTCTCAGTGGGTTGGAATCTCCCACAAGCCTTATAATATTTCTGCTCCTGTTCTGATCATTTTAAATTCTAGAATTTTCCTCCGTCGCCTCACTCAAAGCAATAGTTTTAGTTTGGCGGGTAATATACTCAATACAAAGAGATGATAATAATAACCCCACAGACGTTTTCCAGAGTTAAAGCATTTCTCCTGCTGCCTGTTTAGCTTTGCCCTGGCCAGAATGCTCAGGGCCACGGCGGCATCCTGTAGGCTGGGATGTTTCTCCTTTGTGTTCTTTGTTTTTTAGCCTTCCCAAACACCTTGCAATGGTATGGGATGAAGAAGAAAGTGTCTTCCATAGGTCCCTTGAAAGGTCTCAGTTACCTTCTGCATAACCACATTTACACAATAGAACAACGTGTTGTGACTTTGATCAGAGAATCTGCTTCTTTTTGCAGTTATCAGCAATGGTGTGAAGATTCATGACTGGTCAAGGTACAGGGAAGAAATGACCAACGAATGCTCAGCCATAAATGGGACATGTATAACAAGCCTCAGGGAAGGTCTCAGAAGGGAGTGGGATGCAAGAAAGAACAAGAGGAATGAGGGGGAGCAGTGAATACCATCTTCTAGGAATGACTTGGCTGACACTCGGATCCGCAGCAGCTAAGGTAACCTACATAAGATGTCTGCAAGACAAGGCTTGTCAACACCGTGTCATAGAAGCAAGAAGGACTCATGGGGCCCCAGCACTTATGGAGGACTTGTGCATAGGGAAAGATTGATGGGCAAGGGAGAGACATTTTCTTTAGTAGTACAGCTATTGTTGAGGTACCCATGGTCCTGTAAAAAGAAGAGAAGAAAGCAGAAGGGGGTGAGGTCAGATGAGAAAGTTGACTAATGGGAGATGTAGAGAGTCAAGAGAGAGCAATAGGGGGTAGATATGAACCAAATATATCATGTAAACATATGAAGTGTCATAATGAAGCCAAATTATGTATAATTACTATTAATATATGCTAATAAAATACAAACAAAGAGAGTTTGATTATACTACTTGATTATATTATTATTCATTCTCTTTGGGATTTGCAGAGTTGAGGAAATCTCTAGTGTGGTGCTGAACACACCACGCTTGTATCTATGGTTGTCTCAGGATGTCTTCATCAGCCTCTAGACCCCTGCCCTTTCTCTCCATCACAATCATCCACTACTGGGAGGAAATAAGGCAACCAAAGCATGGTCCCTCTTTCCTCTGGGATGGTGCTGTGTTGACCATGGGAAATCCTTGGATCATATGTTGTCACACGGCTGGGGATCAGTGACCCTTCTCTAACAACAAACTCCTCCCTTAGACCATGTGGCCAGCTCCCTACAGACACTGTCAGTTTTCCTTTCTCTGATGAAGTTCAACTCCTTTATCTATGGACCTAGGAAAGCACACAGTATTCCTGTTTCACTAGCATTAGGGTGACAATTATAGATGCCACGAAGGGCACCTTTCTTGTTGGGGTAGAGGACACCTAAAATACCTGTGTATCTCTTAACCTTCTGCCTTAGACACTCAACATTTCTTTCTGACTCAGTCACAAAAATGGACTCCCTTCTAAATTTCACTTTGGAATTTCAAATGAGGTTCTCAATGGTCTTTTTTCTTCCGCCCAGCTAAAGGTAGCAAGAAACCAATTTTGATGTATTGTTCTTGTCTTTTCTATTTTTTCTTTCTTCCCCCTATTTTTTTCCTTTGACCAAGTCTCTGTAGGCATCACAGGCTAGCCTTTAACACTTGGTCAGCTTGCCTCAACCTCCCCCATGTGAAGATTACAGACATGTAAATTCACCTCAACTCAATATATTTTTGATATATTTTCATAATTTACCTGAGGTATCTCACTAAATTAACCTCTTTTAGCAAACAACATTTCTTTCCAAAGACAGTGTCTTCCTTGGAAATTTAGCACTGCTGTGTTGATGGGGAAACTATCAACTGATAGTTTCGACCAATCACATTTAGTTAGGGTGTGGCCACCTAGAGCCCAGGTAGAAAAACCTGAGGATACAGATGCGCTTGCAGGTGTTGGCGTATTCGGTCAGTACGATAAATAACCAGACCAGCTCAAGAACAACAGTTATATTTTAATAATTGAAAAAGGGGGAACTCATGCTACAAGAGTGGGAGGTCTGAAATCCAAAATGGTCTGGCCAGCACCACATAGAGAGAGAGCGAGCACATCTGTATCCCCAGGTGTTTCTACCTGGGCTCTAGGTGGCCACACCCTAACTAAATGTGATTGGCCGAAACTATCAGTTGGTAGCTTCCCCATCACTGTGTCCCTACCCCCTCTTTTCTCCTTCAGGAAATCGAACATTTCCTTAGTCTCCGAAAGCTTTGCTTCCTCTTCAAGTTATTACTAATAATGACTGTTTGGAAACATTCTGAGAAGTTGCCATGACAGTTTCAAATAATTCCGCCAATGCCTTGTGTGATCATGCAGCTTCTGACAGTTTGAAGAAACATATTTACTTATCTATTAATACATATACATTAGAGTTTGTGCCTCCAGACCTCATGCACAATAGGCAAGTATTTTGCCATTGAGGTACACAGAATTATCACCATCCTTTTGTTTTCAATTTATATTTTGAGACAAGGCCTTGAACTTACCTTGTAGTCCAGGGAAGTCTTGAACTTGTGACCCTCATCATTTGCTCCCACCATCCCTGCAAGCAACTGAGTTTACAGATCTCTACCACAATGTTGAGGGTTGCACAATATTTTTTCTATTCTTATTCCTCCTTGATTATCTCTCAGCTTCTTCTCTGTCGATATTGGGCCTGGATGATTCTTTGTTTAGGGTGGGGGTAGAGGCCGTCTTGTTCAGGGCAAGGTGTTTGATGATGTCTTGACCCTTGGCCAGCTAGATGCCAATTGAACCTCTCCGCAGTAGCTTATGCCACAATCCAAACCGTCTACAGATATTGCCAAATATCCACTGGGAGGAAACCCATTCTGACTGAGACTCTCACTGCTCCAACCCTTTCTGTTGCACATCTGCGCATGTTCACTTGTGCCCATAGACAGAAGTCAAAGCAGACAAAGAGTACAAGAATTGTTTCTCACATTCCTTTCAACAATGCAGTAACATCCGAGATTGTAGTCTCTCTTTTAATTGCACTCCAACACATCGTTGTATATGTATGACTACAGATGCGGCCACAGAACTTACATGCAAGTCAGCAAACAAAGCCTGGTGCAGGCTCTCTCCTTTCTCCTTGTTTGAGCTAGGGTCTCTTGTTGTGTCTCACTGCCTACATCCAGCAGGAGCTCCAGCTTTGGGGTTCTCCAGTTTCTGCCTCCTGTCTAAGGGTAGGAAGGCTCGAGCACAGACCTGTGCTATTGAACTATCTGTCCTTGAGTTCTGCAGATTTTGACTCAGGGCCTCATGTTTTCTCCACTGAGCCATTGTTCCAGCCTTATTCCACAGTTCAGTGAAAGGTGTATGGACATTGTGGGGGTTTTTAACCTCAGACAGTGCCATTGCTACAGAGACATTGATGGCACGTCTCCTCTCCATCAGAAGGTGTCATGGCTCAGGCAGGCTCTCTTCCTATTGCTAGCCCCATTCATCTGCTTTTGATTTCCAACATTATTAATCAGATGATGGGGGCAAAAAGCCTTCAGGGCGATTTAAATAAGAGTTTCTAGGATCCAGATTGCTCCCCACCCATCAATCCATCCATCATCCAAAAGTCACTTTAATCACAAAGAAATCTGGACACATCTCAAATTCTCTAACCCAAGACCATATGGTGGACTGCTACAGTGCTTCCCGATTACACATCTCTGAGATTTTATGATTTCAGTATTCATATTCATTATAAAAACATTTCCGTCCATTCCCATCTCCCTTAGTGCCTTCCTTTTAGGCCCCAGGGTACTCCAAGTATCTCCAGATTGACATTGTATCAAGCAGGAATAAGCTGTGACTGATAATGATTGGTAAGACAGGAAATCTTAGCCGAATGTCAGCTCTGTTTGGATAATAAAGTTCTTCACATCTGCTTCCAGATTGGGTGCCTCAGATACTTTTATTTTTCATGCTCTCTAGGCTAGATCATCCCTTGACCCTTTCTTGCCATTCCTCTCATTTCCTTCTTCCCTTGCCACCCTTCCCTTCCTCCCTTGGTTAATCTCTTTCTCTTTTAAAGTCCAAATATGATTCATAGCCCTCCTCTCGCTGTTTACCCTCATAACCCAAGGCAAATACTGGAGACTGCCACCAAATTCGATGGGGTGCTGCAGCTGGCGAAGCTTACCAGATTTAGGGCAATCATTTATCTCCCCCCTCCCGTGTAGTCACTACTGCCCTCCAACTTTCTACCTTTCCAAACTCAGGGCCCAGAGGAGCAACATCTGCTCTTCCTGCTACTCTGAATAATTCATGACAGTTGGCTCCAGCCTGGCCGCCTCACTAGCCCACTCCATACCAGGGGAGGGAGGACCTTTCAGAATCTCCCAGACATAGGTTTAAAAAGAATAATATTGAGCATGTGATCAAATCGAACTCTCTGAATGTGGCTGACAATGAGGGCGAACTGAGAAGCCAATGATAATGACACCGGATTTTGATTCTACTGCATGTACTGGCTTTGTGGGAGCCTTGTCTGTTTGGATGCACACCTTCCTAGACCTGGATGGAGGGGGGGGGCTTGGACTTTGCACAGGGCAGGGCACTCTGACTTCTCTTAGGACTGGAGAGCGAGGGGGAGGGGGAGTGAGAGAGAAATGGGAGGATGGGAGGAGGTGGAAATTTTTAATCAATCAATAAATAAAAATTTTTAAAAAATAATATTTCAAACCCCTAGACTGTTTTGTTGATGTATTCGATCGGTACGATAAATAACCAGACCAGCTCAAGAACAACAGTTATATTTTTAATAATTGAAAAAGGGGGAACTCACGCTACCAGAGTGGAAGGTCCAAAATCCAAAATGGTCCTCCAGGCACAGAGTAGAGAGAGCTCCCACCTACCTACCCTGGTTTTTCTACCTGGGCTCCAGTCGGTCACACCCTAACCAGATGTGATTGTTTGAGCTTCCCCATCACTATTCAACTGTTTTCTCCGAAACTGAGTTCAATGCAGTCCTAAATTCTTCACGGAAAGTGAAATTAAGGGAGCACGTGACCTACCCAGAGTTTGGGGACTGTGTTATCCAAGTGTGTATTTGGCTATCTCTGGTGTGATTGGAGCTCAGCAAGGCTCAGGGTACTCAGGAAAGACAAGGGAGTCCCACCTGCCAGAAGTTTGCTCACGAGGTAGGAGAGGGCTTATATGGAGGAACCACTCCATAACAGCTGAAAAGATGCCTGGGCTCACACTGGAAATGCTTATAAGCAGTGTGAGCAGCAGGGCTGCTGCCTTTGTTTCTTTTCCTGTTGCTGGGATACCATTCTCTGACAAAGGCGACTTACATACAGTTGGTGCTGTATGCTTGTGGATGTGCAGTTTTCTGTCGGAGTGTGGGAGGCTTCCCTAGGGCCACACTGTTTGGACTTGGTGAGCCGGGTGAGTTGGGCGAGGTAGATGAATATGATCAGAACATACTTTATAACATCCCCAAACAACTAATAAAAAGCAAGAGAGAAAGACAATTTAAGGGGAAGGGAGTTTATTCTGGCTCCCAGCTCAGGGGTACAGGGTACTCAAGGGAGCAGGAGGTTGAGGCAGCTGGTCACATCCAGTCCACCACAAGGAAGCAGAAAGTGATGAAGGCATGCTCCTGCTAGGCTCGCTTTCCTCTCTGTTTTACACAGTCCAAGATCCCAGTCAGGGAATGGTCACCACACCCAGTATTAACTGATACCCCACATCAATGAGCACAGTCAAGACAATTCCCTACAGGTGTGCCCAACACACAGAGACCCAACCCCTAGGAAATCTAGGATTCTGTGAAGTTGACAGCACTAACCATGACAGCATCATCAGACATCACTAGATGCTGAGAATCAACAGGGGAGACTGTTTTGATTGTTTCTCACTTTAAGAGACAAGTCACACCCACTCCCTGCAGCCTACTCCCTCCCTTGCCATCTTGGCTTGGCTTCTCTCTGTTCCCTCTGTTCCCTCTCCTGCTCACCTTTCTTTCTCTCTCTGTTCTCTTCTCTTTCTCTCTCTCTCTCTCTCTCTCTCTCTCTCTCTCTCTCTCTCTCTCTCTCTCCTCCTCCTCCTCCTCCTCCTCTTCCACCCTCTCTCACCCCCTTCTTCCCTTTTGCCTTCCCCTCCACAACTCAACTAATAAATATTCAATTCTATTCTGGATGACGTGTCTGTTCATGCGCCTCACACCCGACGCCTGCCCCGTCCAGCTTGCCGCTGGAAACTTGCACTTTCCGGGGACTCACTGTCTCTGGGACCAGCCCACCAACACATGACTGGAGAATAGGCACCGGAACCCCACACTCGGGACCCCCCAGCAAAAAAATCATAACAGAGACCTTATCTACCTTTACAGATGATTCACCTTCAAGGTCAGGGTCTAGATAGTAAGGGCTATTTACATGCTTGCAAAGCCATCACCTGTGATGAGGGCAGCGTTCCAGTGGATCTGGTAGGCCTTCCTTAGTGTTCATCTATACAAGCACTCACAGAGACAGCGTTTATCCAGGTCCCTCCCTACACTCCACTCTTGGATTTCTAAATCAGCTGAGCCTATCCTGCTCCCAGCTTCAAAGAACATTCTACATGGAGAAGCAATTAAAATAGTGGCCCTCCTGCATTTAAAACCGTAGTAAGTCATGGGTGAAGGTTACGAGCAGACAGTGCTGTATGCCCTTCACATGAGCTAAAGTCACGTGAGCTAATGCCCCTGACTTTCTGGAACTGTTCCTCTCCTCTTCCACAAGGAAGACTTGAGCCTGGACATTTGAGAAGGCACAGGCACACTTGGATTGAATCACACTTGGGCATGCACAGCTGCTCCACGCTGAGGATCAAGCTCACTCTACTCTCACCCCCCACCATTCACCTGGAATGACTCACTCCATGCTAAGAACCTAGCAGAAGGAGGAAGGGAGGGCTGGCTGGGCAAGCACGTGAACTAAGACCAGCTGCAAATACTGGTTTTGTGATGTTAAATCGGCTCCTTGACCCACATAATGCTGTGCCTGTAAACAGCTGATTCAGCTTCAGAAGCCCACAGAGCTTAATTGGAGTTTACTGCTGCTTGATGCACTTTTTCCTATTTGTGTCCTTTGCTTAGATTTCCTCATTTTATCTCTGGTTTAGCAACACAGGTTCCTGAACAGCTGCCAGATGTGGCTCCCAGCTTTGGCCAGATTTCCCTCTGAGTAGTATGGATACTGCAAATAGAGAAGCCAGAAATTGGGATTCCCTGTCCTCCCAAGAATATCTAGTTTTTTCTTCCTTGTTTGTTTGTCGCCATGGAACATTGTAGACCTATTTATTCCCTGCTTTCTCCAGGCTCATAAAGCAGTTATTGGGCAAATCAGTGTTGGGTCTTCAATGGGCAAAAGTCAAAATAGAATGGTGTACTTCCGGATCAGAAGTGCCAAATGCCTCCTTGTTGATGAATGGTGGTAGAAAATGTGGCACCTTGATACGCTGACTGTTTTAGAGGGTCCTTGTGAAGCACCTGAGGCTAGAAGGGACTCATGATGCTGAGTCTTGATGGGATTTAGATTCACATCTCTGGCCACAATCCGTAAGGAATTGTCTAGATTATGATGATTTCAGTAGGATTACCTATCCTAAATGACAGTGGCACTATGCCATGAGATAGTATACCGGACTGAATAAATAGGGGAAAGTGAGCTTATATAGTGGGAGGCTGTTAGTTGGGTCCTGGCCGCCTGGCTAGCTTAGACCCAAAATAATCACACAGAAACTGTATTAATTAAATCACTGCTTGGCCCATCAGCTCTAGATTCTTATTGGCTAACTCTTACATATTAATTTTGACCCATTTCTATTAATTAGTGTATCCCCACATGGCAGTGGCTTACTGGCAAAATTTTAGCATGTCTATCTCCGGTGGCAGCTCCATGACATCTCTCCAATTCTGCCCTTCTTTCTTCCAGCATTCACTTTAGTTTTCCCTGCCTAGCTCCATTCTTTTGCCGTACCACAGGCCAAGACCATGTATTTATTAACCAATAAAAGCAACTCATAGACAGAAGGACCTCTCATACCAAGATGAGCAGCAGCATTTACATCTTTTTGTTTCCTGAATGTGGATACAAGCTGCTTCAAGTACCTTGTGTTTTGACTAGCCTGCTATGATGGACTGTGAACCCTCAAACTATGAACTAAGCTCCTGCTGTTTTGACTAGTCTGTTGTGAGAGACTGTGTACCTTCTAACTGTGAGCCAAAATAAACCTTCCTTTCTTAAGTTGCTTTTGCCACACACTCAACAATTAACTAATCAAATTATTTCTTTCTTCAATCTGTTTATCAGTCTAAAGACCAGATCCACAAAGAGGGACACAATTTTCTTTCACCTCTTACCTGTTATTTCATTAATTAAAGATCTCACTCCAAGGTCATCAATTGGCTCAGCATGTAAAAAGGTTGCCATTTTTCTGAGAGTCATTTTCATCTTTACAGAAATCACTCAGATTCCCTGTGTCAACTGCACCCCCATTCCTGTTCTATTAGGTAGCAGACCTATAAGCTCTATGTTGAACTGGATGAGTGGACTACATGCTTATGCATGATGCAATCATTTTGCCTTTCTTTTCTCCTGCACATCTGCCTATTGCCAGTTCACTTTTATTGACTCAGATGGTTGACTGTTCAGCAGAATGGGGACCGTTCTTTTTGGCCCAACAGTGAGAAGATAAAGATGGGCTTAACTTGGTCACTTATGAATGCCCAACATGACTGAAACTACTATAACCCATTTCTCCCACCAGATCCACTTTCTCTCCAACACGTTTTCTCTTAATGCTCTATTAGAGTGTTTGATGGTAATGTTTCATGTCTGCCTCACACCATTAGTATTAGAGACGCTGACATAAAACATAACAACTAGGTTTGGGACACAGCAGCTCTTCTGAAGTGTGACCTGCTTACCTCATTGCTGTCTGGGACATGACTTGCTGTGTTGATCCATCTGATGGTATCTTTAAATGTGTTGCTCACATGAACTCAAGGCAGCTATACTGTGATGACTGCTTGCACCATACCTGCACAAAATCAAACCAGTGGAAGTGAAGCAAGGATGGGGGAAAGGTACATGAAATCCCAATCTTATCTGAGGAGCTATTGACTGACAACTGATGGCTTCTGTGGAGGAACAGTTAGGTACCTTCAGGACTGTGGTCCTGGAGAGTCTATGCATGCTCTGGTGAATAATGCTACATCCATGACCATAGGAGGCAGCACTAACTGTGCTCAGTGGGTTTAAAAATACATGAAAATGGGAAGGAAAAGTGATAGGGGATAGAGGGAAGATTGGGGAGGTAGCTTTGATCAAAATATAAACATATATGAGAGTCTCTAAAATAATTTCTTTTGATGTGACCTTAAATGTGCTCATAGGCTACAGTTTTATTCATTACATATTTAAGGAATAATGTAAAAATTCTTCTAAAGTTATCATGGCTTAGAAAAAAGTTAAGTGAACAATTAAAATCCAGTAAGATGACATGTTTGGGATTTTAAATGAGTAAATTATTTTGTTGTTAAAAATCATAAGAAAAAAATAATATTGATATGCTAGAACTTAAAATCCATTAGCCGTAACGGTTTTTCTCATTAAAGCAACTATTTTTAGGATTTTGTTAATTCATTGAGAATTCCATACAATGTATTTCAATCATATTCACTGCCCACTCTCTCTCTTGTCTCCTCCCAGAGCTACCCTCACGTCTCTGCCCCAGCCTCTTGTCTTCTCTTGTTGCTGTTGTAATCCCACTGGTTCCATTTGTTCTGCCCATATAGCCGTGGGCGTAGAGTCATCCACTAGAGTGTGGTCTCCTTTATGAAGGATCATACCCTTAAAACAAACCAATTCTCTTTTCCTACAAGCTGTCAACTGTCAATAACTCCTCCGTTAAACATAAGGGCCAGTCAGCCCCTTGCCACTTCATGTTAGAATGTCGGCTGGCTTGATCTTGTACAGGCCTTATGCAGGCAACCACAACTCCTCTGAGTTCATAGAGAGGGGACACTTCTTTACTCTAGTCCTCCTGACCCCTGGCTCTTACTTTTTTTTCTGACCCCTTCTCCACAATGGCTCCTGAGACCTGGAGGTGAGTTGAGGAGTGACATAGGTGTGATTATTTGTAGTACTCTTTTATAACAGTATAGCTTTCATTTTAGGGTGTCCAAAGTGCCTAATTACAAATATGGATTCAGGAACTGTTGCTTAGCCTCAGTTCTATTTCTACCTTCTTCTACCTGAAAGTCTTTGGAAGATTATTCAACAGTTTTGTGCCTTAGTTTCTTCATGAATAAAATGAAGTCATAATAGTAGGCTGACCCAAAGTTACTGTGAGTGCACAATGGAATTGTCTTTGTTTGGGTTACTCTTACTGTGATGAAACACCGCGGCCAAAGCAACTAGAGGGGGAAAGGGTTCATTTGGCTTATATACCCTGAATCACAGTTCATTGAGAGAAGCCAGAGAAAGAACTCAAACTAGATGAGAACCTGAAGGCAGGACCTGATGCAGAGGCCATGAAGGGGTGCTGCTTACTGACTTGCTCCCCATGACTTGCTTAGCCTGATTTGCTATAGCACCCAGGACCATTAGCCCAGAGGTAGCAATGCCCACAATTTACTGGCCCCTCCCACATTTATCATTAATTAAGAAAATGCCTTATAGGCTTGACTACAGGCTGATCTTTGGAAATGTTTTCTCAATTGAAGTTCATCCTCTCAGATGACTCTGGTCTGTGTCAAGCTGACATAAAACTAGCCAACACAAGAGCATGTACACACACACACACACACACACACACGAGGGAAGTTCTCAGAGAAATACTTTGCATGACACAAACATTTGATAATGTCATCTGCCTTTACAGTATTTTTAACACTGCACTGTAGCATGGCATACCAAATGCTGCATTTGATATCAGCTTAACTTGAGATGATGCTTTTGCAGTCATTGGCCAGTTTGATACTGAAATCATTTTGTAGAGTAAGGGACAGAACATTGCTTGATGCATATGAGGAGTTTGCATGTGAAACTTAAGGCCATCTAGGACTTGTACTATTGTAATTGAATATGTTAAATGCCTAAATAAGTAGGTACTAAAATGTTCCTTATCCTTTTCTTTGTGAATATGGTGAGATTGCACCATGTCATCCAGATGAACATTTTATTTTCCATTTAATAGTGAAACATATCTGTGTAAAATCAATCTTTTCCTCACTTAATTTGTGATCTAGGCACATGCTAATATTTGGACACATGAAGAATATGACTCATCACTCTGTCATTTACATTGTCTACCAGCAGAATCAGAAAGTTCTTTAGGGTAAAGAGTCAGGTAACCACGCTGAGACACACTCTTTTTGTCCATTGTATACTGTAAGAACGTGAATTGACAAGTGGCCAGATAATTTTAATGGAATTAAATGTGAAGGTTATCATGCCAGATCGTGAGTTCAGTAAATACTAGATGCACAACACATTTAAAATAATACAGCAGCTTCCTGCATCTGGCCAAAGTAACAGCAGAGGCTGTTCATCCCCCACGAAATAAGCCAAACAAGGAGACAGTTGCAATCCTTAAAATAATGTTTTACAAATTGGGCAGTGGAAAACACTGGTGACGACAGACAGTGGCCCAGGAGAAATGAGAATATCAGGAAATATCAGAAAAAAAGAGATAAACATGCCATCATTGAAATTAAAACTTCTCTCAAAAGACACCACAAAAAGAGCAAAAAGACTAGGAGAAAAGCTTTGCAATGTGCATGTCTATTAAAGTTCCTGCTTCCAGAATATATAAAGGAAGCTCAAACCCAATAATAAGAAAATGATAACACAATAGAAACAAATAATTGACTTAAATAGACACACCAAAGAGAACCGCAGATGGCAAATTAGCACCACAAAAGATGCTCAGATTTATTAGCTACTGGTAAAATGGAAAGAAAAGCTCCCAGTGAAATCCCGCTATCGCCTGTTAAAATGACTTACACTTACAAGGTTGGAAAAACCAAAGATGGTATTTGAAGAAATCACATCACTAATAAGCTGATGATTGGAAGGTCAAGGGTCAAAACCAGCTCAGAGACAACACAGATGCACACATGCCATATGTTCCTCCTATTCCGTCCTTTTACAGTTACTCAAGAGAGAGGAACGTGTGTCGTGTTCATATAGAGGCTTGGGCACAAGCATTCACCCCTTTGTAGCCTCTAGGAAGTATATATAACACAAATAACTATCAACTGGTATGGAAAACCCACCCACATGATAGAATACTACTTAGGGAAAGTATTGATGTCTGCGTCAAGTTTTACTGTTAATTGGATACAACCTAGCGTGACCTGGGAAGAGATGAAAAATTGATTAAGTCTGGTTTATTTGCAGTCATGTCTGTGAGAGTGTCTTGGCACTGATTGATATTGGGGTGCAGCCACTGTGAGCTGTGCCATTCCTAGGCAGGAGGGTCTGAAATGTCTAAGCTAGCCAAACACGAGTCACAGTGGAAGACAGAGAGCAAGCAGCAAGCAACATTCTTCTGTGGCTCTTGCCGCCAGGCTCCTGCCAGGACTTTCCGCAGTGGTGGATTGTGATCAAGCATAAGCCAGTTAAACCCTTTTCTCTCCAAGGTGCTTTTGATCATTTTGTTTTATTTATTATCGTAATAAAAAAATCAAACTGGGACAACCTGTTACAGCAACAAAGTGTTCGGATCACTACGCTCTGTGAACAAAAGGAATATGTTTGCTATAATTAACTTTCTATAAAATTTCAGAAAATGCCGGTGAGTCTTGAGTGACCAGAAGCCTGGTGGGGTTTCATGTGGAAGCAGAGCAGAGAAGGTCCAGAGAGAAAGAACACGGTGGGAACAGAGACATATGAGGGCGGGGAGTTTACACAGTAGGAAGGGATATGTGTAGGAAGAGAGAGGGTATTCTGTGGAGGTGGGTACATGGGAGAGAGAGAGGGTATACTGTGGAAATGGGGTACACAGGGAGAGACAGATTTGTCCACTTTCTTCATGGTGGCAGTGGTACACACACACACACACACACACACACACACACACACACACTTCTATCAAATGTCTTTTTAAAACATGTCTAGCACTGAATATATGTATACTGTGTGTGGTGGTGTATGTGTGGGGTATATGTATGCGCAGTGCACACACACTTGTGTGCTGGTGGCTGCCTGCAGGGGGCAAAGAGACTGCCCATATCCTGCTCTACCACTCTCTCTTCCTCACTCCCTTGAAACAGGGTCTTTCATAGAACCGGAAACTCTCCGTTCTCTGGCTACATTGGCTGGACTCCCAAACTCACCAGTTATTTACCCTCCTCCCAGCACGGAGATCACAGGAGCACATGCCCTGCCATGCATGGCTTTAGCATGGGTACCAGGGATCTGAACTCATGCCCTCATGCTTGCATAGCTAGTGCTCTTACCGACTGTGCAATCTCCCCAGTCCGAGGATTAATTATACTTCAATAAAACGGTAGGAACAAGAGGACATCAGAAGGGTGGAAAACAAGCAGAAAGGCAACAGATGCCCCCATGTTGGGAAACAGAGTAATGCCAGACTTGTGCTTTCAACCTCTGACCTTTACATTTCTATCTGGGACTTGTTTTATAGGAGACACTCACAGATCATGACTACATAAATGAAAATACAAGAAGAAAGCTGGCTAATATAAAAGTACCATCTCTAACATTTTGATGGCATAAGCCCTGGCTCCTCTTTCTGGAGGACTTGAAGGCCTCTTTTTAAGCCTCATGATTAAAGTCCTGGAGCTCTCTCTTAATAGCAGATGATAGCATGCAAAGTAGAGCTAGCTTTCCTTTTGATGTTCACACATAATTCCTATTGAGAACGCCAGGAATTGTGGCTTTAATAGTCTCTGCCCCCTGCCGGTGCGGCCCTTTCCCTGACACTACTTCCTCTCCTAGACAGAAGCAGGAGACAGGACGCCATTGTTCACCAGATGAGCTCAGAGGATTCCTCCTGAATGTATTCAAGATGCTGTAAAGAAATTAAAGTTTGCTCTCCAGTTTTTATGAGATTTAAAATAGCATTAGTAAGTTTACTGGAAGTATTAATGCAAAACCTATGGATTGGACAAACTGGGCTCCATAGAATGTGAATAGAAACTAATTGTATTTTTTCCCTCTCTGCTTTTTCAAACTTTCTTTTCTATACCTGGCAAAGTCTTTGATATGCATTCCTGTGCTCTTTTAATCAGAGAAATGTCATTTTGGTAACTCAAATTTCATTCTGTGCTTTGTAAATCCACACTCCTTCCACACCGAAACCCCTGGATTTGTCTCCACTGTTTGCATCCCTCTGCATCCTGTTCTCCTGAGCAGATGCTGCAGAAGATTGCCCTGAGATTGTGTACACCGGGGAAGAGGAACCCCAAGGACAGAGGTGTTTCTAGATTGAACCAGATATAATTTGGCTTTGGTTTTAGCATAAGGCAAGGCACTTCTTGAAGTTTTGTCTCCCAAGAATCATCTAGAGCCCTTTAGGGACCGTTCTTGAGGTGTCCAGCTATGTTCCCCTAACTCAGAGCCTTCTCTCACAGTGGCCACTTCTCTGGGGGCACGGAGAGAGCCATGGCTTTCCTAGAATTGGTCCCCTGCCTCAACAGTTCTGAGAAAGTTTCCTCTCTTTTTTTTTCCTCTTCTTTTCATTCTAAATAAAGTTACTGTATTGAACTCAAAACTAAAATCATGACACAGCCAGATGAAGCCAGCTATTCAAACAAAAGCCTGCCCAATCCCAAACAAAACCAACTCAGTGAGCTTCTCTGCAGTTGGAATGGCTGACACCATAACATATCACTTAGGATTTTATACCTTCAATATCAATTACTTACCCGCCACAGTAAAATAAATTTTTAAAGATTATCTTTCAACTATTGCTTTCTTACGCAGACCACAAGACTCTGCTTTCTATATTTCTCAGACATTAAGTAGGAATGAAGCTCAATTGGCCAATTGGTCCTTGAGGAACCCATCTCTCACTTAACTGAGGGTAAGAAAAAAGCACCTGCTCCATCATATTGTTGGGTGTGGTCATGAAACAGAACAAAGCCACTGTTGACCCCAAGGGGGCATCTTCTAGCCTTTCAAGCAGCTGACTCATTGAGTGTGGATGGTGAGCCCACACAGCCGGTGGAGCCAGGGCACAGTATCTGTGTGCTTTGTACATCACTTCCTGCTTGCGAACTGAAGCTCCAGAAGCTCCTATAAAGTCAGTTGAAGAACAACTGACTCATGGATTATCTGGAGAAACAGTGCTGGGGGTTGAGAGCCCAGATATCCTGGCTGTGATATCCCTGAATTCCCCCAACTTATTCCCTACGGCTGCACCTGACCTACCATCTTAACGCTGGAGCTAAACTATAGAATTGATTATTGTCACAGGTCACTAGATTCCACCAATCCAAAGGCTAAGGAAGACATCGGATTGCATCTGAAATGTATAGCATAGGATAACTCAACTCTCCAATGTCCTCACCAGTATATATTTGGTGAATACATCGCCTTATAACTTTCTTCTCTTTTGTGGACATGCAAGCTTATTAACCTCTTCTATGGTAGGGTATGCCATTCCTGACAACCCAAGACCGTGTTCTCAGGCCAACACCACTAATGTTTGGCTCACGAATTATCTCACTCCCCTCAAAGCTGGAGAGATGGCTCTGTGGAGAAGAGCTAATATTGTTCTTGTGGAGGATTCAGATACACTTCTCAGCATTCATATTCCAGAGTTCATAACCACCCATAACTAGCTCTGGGGAATCTTCTCTTCTTCAAGGGCACCGGAATTAACATGCATTTATTCACTCTCATTCATATAAATATATGGAAAGCTATGGAAAGCTCATCATGGCTGGCGAGACCATAGGGCTTAGAACAGAACATTGACTATCATTGTGCTAAGTGACAACATGCACAGAACAAGAGACCGTGGTATGAGCAACCCTAAATAGGTCATCTATATAACCTGCCCCAGGAGGCTCAAGACCGACTGTGAAAGAGCTGAGAAAAGATTGTAAGAGCCAGAGGGAGTGGACATCTGCTGTGAAACAGTATGACATTGTATGACAGTGCACTTGCACACTTGACCTCACAGTGGCTTTCACTGCACACACAAGACTTACATAAGATCAAAGCCCCAAATCCCAGAATGGATGGGGAGGGACTCAGGATGTCCCACACCTAGCCGAGGAGCCACTGACAATTGATGGATGCAGCGAGGAGTTATTTTTCTTCAACAACGTTGGCCTTATAAGGCAGCCCACACTCCAGTATATGCTCCCACCCCCAATCAACACTGAATGGAATCAGTTGGTATTGAACTATAGAAAGGGAGGGGTCTGGTCATGAAATAAGGGATGGGACAGGATTGGGAAGGAATAGAGAGTGGATTGGATTGAACCACATGTGCATGTATGAATATTAAAGAAACAATCTTTTAAAGAGTAGGGACTGTGGTTGTGTGTTGACAAACCCGTAAAGACAGGAGAAAATTCACTTTCTTTTGGTTTGTTCTAAGCTTTGGAAATCAACAGGTAACAACAAAACTGCGGCATTTACTCAAACAAGTTTCCATAGGGAGAAAGATAGTCTTCCAAATGAGCACTACGGTTAGAAGTAGCCAGTGTCTTTGAGTCTCCTTGCTCTCCAGCCATCTAATGACACAACCATATCCCAGCTTGCCACTCACAATTAGTCTCGTGAAAATCTAGTTGGGGGTGATACACGGATGCCTTATCATGTTGCTGTCAATGCATAAACGTATGAAATCATGGCCTGTGTCGGCTCAAACTTAGTTTTTCACTACATGCAATCTTGTTTAAAATTGTCTTAAAAATGCAAGTTAAGCACTTATGGCTTCCAGAATTATCTTTGCTTCAATACCAAAAGGTTTAAAGGTGAAAGTAGACTGTGTTGACATTGTGCCATTTTTGTTTTATCTGAACAATAACTGGCCATATTTTGTTTGTTTTTGTAACTTTGGGGACTGTGAGCTCAATTTTTACTGACCAATCAGTAGGGGAGGTAGGAAACAGTGGGGGCAGGGAGAGAGACAAGGGCATTGTGGGTATATGCGTGGATATATACATATAATATTCAATAGTCAAGGTGTGGAAACAATCAGAAGCATACATAGTAACCAATAACCCCATCTTTAAAAGGATCACTACTGTTAGTTTGCTGGGTTTTAATGTGGATTTTTTAAATTCTATAAGCTTTAATAAATCATAGCTGTTCATCCTGGGCTAGCCCTTGTCTAGCGTGTACTTGGCTCCATGTTAAATCCCAAGCACCACTCACAAATCTAGACACACAAACACACACCACACACATACACATAGACACGCAGACACACACACACACACACCACATACACATAGACACACACATGCACATCATAGCCTCTTTTGAATAGATATATGCAGTCCATACTCCTTTTTAATAAAGTCAGTACAAATTATATTTATCAGGTTCATTTATTTAACCATTCTGTTCTTGCTAGTTTGGGTCATATTTTTATGCTTATACTGATTTTGCAATACACATGAACACCAAGATGGAAAGACACACATGTGCCTCTTTCTTGTTTAGGGTCCCAGTGTTCTTTCAGTTCATTGCTTTAAAAAGATGAAACTCTATGACATAGTCGGCACCATTTTTGCATCCCTAAAGAAACTAGCATATGTTGCTCCGCTGAGGCAGTGATTATGAAAGCTGGGCTTCCTGTTTAATTCTGTTGACCACTGGTGCTGGGAAGTGTGATTGTTCAATGAATACATTTTCTATACCTGATTAGAGAAAATTATTAAAAAATAAATCTGTTCCTTGTGGGAGGGACTTTGTAAGTTGTTATTTTTTTCTTCTTTTCCTTCTGTGTTAAACTATATAAAATTATTTGGTGTGGTGTTACTTAGCATATAAACTGAATTGCTACACATAAAGTGTGTTTTTAATTAAAAATAAAACAGATATTAATGAAACGATGAAGTCAACAGAAAAAAGGAGCTATGTGGAAGGGGGAAATTTTTTTTTGTTTTCTTTGGTTGGGTTCAGATGAGCAAAATAGAATGAATTTAGCGGCAACCCTCTCCCACTGGGGATGACATGTCTGCCCTTTGCGCAGACTTATCTGTAGACACGGTGTTGTTAGTACCAGATGGTCTATGGTGTTTTGGATTTAGTCTAGATTTTCAAAGGTTAGAAAGAAGCAGACTAACAGGCTGTTCTTTGCTGGACATGAAGGATGTTGTAAACTTTCCATGGTTCAATGTGGGCCATCTGACCTTTGGGCCTCCTGAAAGCCCTACTGGGATTCATTTTGTCCTTGGGAGAGAGAGTCGTATGCTCATTTTGGAAGATAAGCTTTATTAATCCAGATGCAGTGCTGAGGCGAATGGAACGAGCCAAAAGGGCTCAACAGCTTGATAATAATAGGAATCATCTGTGTATGTAGATGAGATCAAAGGAATTACACTGTGCATGCATCAAGGGTTTATTTTTCATGCAAATAGCCCCATTTAATAAGTAATGGCACCGTAACCCGTTACGTTTTGTGTCTAATATATTCCATCCTCCTTGTGACTCTTGTTTAAAGAAAAACATTTGCTTGGGTAATGTGTAAGATGTACCTTGGGGTAGCAATTTATGCTACTCTCTTAGCAGAAATTACTTCCAAATGCCGCCTATTCACACTTGAAATTCTGCAGGAGACAATTTCTCCAAATCTCACTCATGGTGCTCCATAGCAGATGACTTCACTAGACTCTATGGAGCATCAGGTAAAGAATACACTGAAAAGATGGAGAAAGCCAAACAGAAACAGGAACAAGACTGCATTGTGTGATTGTGCTTATTACACAAAATTAGGAATTTTAATTAAGCTTCTCTAAACCACATTAATTTTATTAATATTAGATTATCCACTGGGTAGGCTAGAATCATCATCATAAAGTTAACTTAAATACACATGATATACAGACACTTTGAGATAGCTTAAGCTCACATGGTATATAAATGTTTTGAGAGAACTTAAGCACACATGGTATATAGATGTTTTGAGATAACAAGTTTTATTCCCCCTTCTGCATCTCATATGTTCATTTTATGTGTTTAGGTTTGGCTCAAATTTTAACTGTTAGACAAATCTACTTCCTCATGTTATAAAGATCATTTTTAGTCAATTGGTAAATGTGATTATATTTTAAGATTATAGTTTTGAGTCTGTGTTAAATGTCTTCAATATATCATGTTAAAATGGTGTTCATAATGGAATTGAGTTTGGAATGTATGCACTAAAGTGTTTGCTTGAAATTAAAGATTTATGATGCTTGTAACTCCTCCCTGGCACACACATACATATACCATGTGTATGTGTGCGTATATGAGTGTGTGTGTGTGTGTGTGTGTGTGTGTGTGTGTGTGTGTATGAGTGTGTGTGTGTTGATACTCTCATTCCACCAGGTGCACCCTAGGATTGAGTTCACATTGTCAGACGTTTTTGACAAGCACCTTTATTCATTTAGCCGTCTCACCAACCCAATATTTATAAATCTGCTCTGAGCCTTAACAACAGAAAGGCAGAAGCATTTAATCCAAGGGCAATGTTAGCATTGATTAAGCAAAGTGGAGGGCATGCGGTGTCTGCTGAACTATATTCACAAATTTCTATAGACTTGATTCTTTCAAAAAGAAAGAAAAGGAACCATGAGAGAAGGGAACAGGCTTTTGGGGTGAGGAGGCTTGTGTTGTGACCATGGAAATACAGGTGTCGGGTGGAAGGCTTCGAGAAGTAATCAGGGGTAGGGCAATAGGATTGAGCACAGAGTCAGCCAAAGCTAAATGTGTGTAAATATATCACAGGGAAATAAATCCTTCTACTATGTAAGTCAATTTAAAAGTTTTTCTGAGGAGTCCTACTGTGGAGTGCATTGGCCACCCCATCTGCTCTGTCCTTCTGCCATCTCATCTGCTCTGTCCTATGTCACCTTACTTCCTGCAGGGGACCTTACCCATGTCACCAGTGTTCTCACTCAGAATGTTTCCAGTTGATGCTTCTGAGCATAACGCCAGTGCAGTGTCTGGGAAGCGAGTGTGGAGGGCCCCCACAGGCACACATGTTTGATCATTGTGTCCCTAACTGATATTTTGAGAGTGTGTAGAACCTTTCAGATATGAGATATACCTGGTAGATAGAGACAGTTAAGGGTAAGTCTTTGAAGACGATAATCCAGCTCCATTTTTACCCAGGATTGCTTTTTCCCTGATCCTGTATCATAAACTCTTAAAACCACAGATGAAGTGGTTCCAGCCACTATGCTGTCCCTGCACCTTCTTGATGGATTAAATGGATCCAGCCTCTATGCCATCCCTGCCTTGACGAACAGCACCCTCTGGATGGATGAAGTGGATCTAGTTGCTATGCCATCATCCTTGCCTTGATGAAGGGCACCTTCTGCATGGATGAAGTGAATCCAATCTCTATGCCATCCCCGCCATGATGAATGGTACACTCTGGATGGATGAAGTGAATCCAGTCTCTACACCATCCTTGCCTTGAGGAACGACATCCTCTGGATCTGAGCCAAAATAAAGGTCTTCCTCAGTTGTTTGTGTCAGGTATTTCTCTTTATACTAGTGAGAAAATTAATCAATAGACAGGGTCTTTGATTAATGATCCTCAGTGCATTCTGTTAGCTTAGAATGATGAAGATGCAAGGCAAACACTGAAACCTTTTCTGAAAAGATTCTATCTTTACTTTTATTTACGTGTCTTTGTGTGACTGTGCACATGTGTTTACAGGTGCCTGCAGAATCCAGAAGAGGGCATCAGATTCTCTGGAGCTGAAGTTATAGTTAGTTATGAAGTATCCAGTGTGGTTGCTGGGACTAAACTCTGGTCTTCTGCAAAGAGCAGGAAGAGTTTTTAATGGCATCTTCATCTGTTCAGCCCCAGAAAAACCTAAAAACCTAATCTGTGGAAAATTATTCATATCACTCAACAGGTTCTGTTATTTGTTTTCCCCTTCTATCCTTCCATTCTTCCTTTCTTCTATCTCCTATCCTTCCTTCCTTCTGTCCTTCCTTCCTTTTACTCCCTTCCACCTTCCTCTGTCTTCCACTTTCTCTCTCTCTCTCTCTCTCTCTCTCTCTCTCTCTCTCTCATATTGAACCACCAGCTCCCAAATAGTGACCTAGAGACTCCTTATTAATTACAAAAACTTGGCCTTAGCTTAGTCTTGCTCCCAACTAGTTCTTATAACTTAAATTAACCTGTTGATATGAATCTATATTCTGCCATGTGACTTCTAACTCTCCTCCATACTGTACATCTGACTTCCTCTTAACTGGCTGGCAAATTCCCTCTCTATTCTTCCCTGAGTTCCTCTCTCCCCAGAAGTCCCGCCTATCCTCTCCTGTTGAGCTATTGGCCTTTCAGCTCATTATTAAACCAATCAGAAGATGCCTTGGCAGAGACACATCTTCACAGTGCGAAAAAAAAAAACACAAAGAACAAAAAACAAAAAAAACATTATCCTGCAACACAGTTCTCTCTCATCCATTTTCCCTAGATCTTGTTAGATTTCCCAGGCAGGACTCAATCTTTGGATCCTCCTTTCTCAAACCCCCAAGTAGTTAAGGTTACAGAAATTTGACACCATACCTGGAACAACATGTTTAAGTTTTGGTCCTCAGAATAGTTTCTGTATTCTTAGGAAATTAAAAAATGCCAATGTATACAAGTTATTTAGTGACAAGTTAGTCACCCTCATCCTGTGCACATGATCAAGACCATACAACACTGCTACTGAACTTGATTCCACGAGGAACAGTGACCACTCATGTCCACCCTCCCATGAAGCCACATAAAACATATCTCCAACTTCTCCCTGTTGCTCCTAATTTGGCTCTTTTAATTGGATTTTTGAAGATGAATAATCAAGCTTGAATTCTTGGTTATGGTTTGTAAGTGAACTGCAGCACAGAATGCCACTATTTTAAATTCATCCACTTTGTTGGATTATCCATGCAATAGATTCCAGCCATTTGCTCCCACTGACAAAAATAACCACTGACTACCTAAATTACCTTTTATGGGGTACATAAGAATCATCACTAATGGTGCCACTGAGAATCAGCAGGAGTCCAAGATAGAGTTCTGAGATATTTATGTGTTACATCGTATGAGACTTTTCAGACAAAATGCATGCTCCCAAATATTTCTTCCCAAAGGAAACAAGTCCAAAACTCACTTCTCTTTGTCTCATAGAGGTGGCTCATGGTTTACCATGACCTTTTAATACGGAGCCCGTGACCGAAAACCAGCCTCTTCCTGCCTAAATGGTTTTTCTAACATGGATTTCGGTGCTCAAGCCCATTTCCATTTGGTTAGTTATGTTGGATAATCCTGGAGTTCTGAACACAATGTTTTCCCTTGGAAAAGCAAATAATTTTTCCACTAAGGAAAACAGATGCGAAGACTGTCTAATGTTAGTTACCAAGTGTAGTCTGCATGCCACATGGGGAGCATGCTCTCATGTTTTGGAGTATGTTCATGTTTCTGGCTGGAAAAAGGCATCTGGCACATCAAAGGAAACACTCTCAGTAAATAGAAAAGATCTCAGGACCTAAAAGTAATGAGCTTCATGTATGGAGCTCATTTTTTAGCTAATTGCCCTTAATTTATTCAGCTGAGATACCGTACAGCATCCCATGATTAAAGGGCACTGTGCTTCACTTGTCAGTGAATTAGTTTGATATTGATATAAATGAGCCATAAACTATCTCCATGATGGCTTCCTGAATAATAAGAATGCATTTTCTTTGGTTCCTTGCTCAATAAAGAATGAAATATACCTGATGCTCAGGCTCTGAAGCAAATCTTTCACAGTTTAAAAAAATGAAGGGAAGATGGAATTAATCACCAAGGAATGTATTTCCTCCAAGAAATTAAAACTTCACTGGATATGAAGCTTATTTATTGTAGGGCTGAGTGAGTAATAGTGGAAGCTGCCACTTTCATCTTAACCCTGATGGGAATCAATCTCCATAGTGCTTTGTTTGGAAACCACTAAGACAACTCAACAGTGAGAGCGATCAGATCAACAGCATCCCATGCACCCAGTCTTGGAGCACTTGTGACAAAAGTGGGTGCTGCAAACACAAAAAAGTCCATCCTGCTCTTCAATAATTCAAGAAAACTTAAAAATAAAAGTACAGTTCCAACTAGGATTTTATACCAAAATAACATCCTCAAACTTTTGTCTGTATAACTGTCGTCGTTGTACTGAAATAAATGTGTGAAACTAGCCTCCGTGCTTGAACAAGGTGGCTCAGTAAAGCCTCTGTGTATAGGGAAATGAACTCTAACTTGACATGTCAATAAATGAAAACGAACACTAAGGCTATATCCTTGAAACCAAACAGCCAGACCTTAGCCAATCTAACCAAACAACTGAATCTTATCCGTTCTTAGTAGATGAAACTCCAGCCAATCAGATGTGGGGACCTGCTGAAACAGGACCATATAAGCCAGATACTGACTGTAGCAATCAGACTGTTTCAATATATCACTTACCTTTTCTGTCTATAGCTCTAACTTCACCATGAGGTAAGGTCTGTCTGGAATAAGTCTGCATTTTCATAAAATATGTATAAACATCTAGTAACACTGTCTCAGAACTCTGCAAGACATATTGTATGCTGGTTTTTACATATTTGTGTGAAGACAAGTTGCATTTTTTTGTTGTTAATTTTTGCCAGTGGATAGAGATGAATGGGATGGGTAGCAATCCAGCAGAGTGGAGGATTTGTATTAGATAGTGTTCTGGGTGATCAATGATCTTAGCCGTGTGTATAGGATTAGTGTGGGTTGGGGTCTGAAGTCCTGCTAGGTTCTAGTCCCCTTCCTTCTTCAAGTAAACATTCTCAAATTTGACTAGTCTCAGCTTTTTTTACACAAGTTACTTTACAACCTACTCACCAGTGGTTGTAAGAGGCTTGTAATTCAAAGGCTGTAACTGATGTAACTTCTACCCTGCAGACACAGAAAGAGAGGATGGAACAACAGCCGTCACCTTGCAGTTCTGACATGTTTGTGCCTTAAATCTACATCCTAGACCTTCCTCTTCCCTCATGGAGTGAAATTTGATTTATAAACAGAAAGCCAGACTAGGATCCATACCTAACCGCACCAGTTTGAGCTCCTAGCCCATCACCATTTGTTCCCTTGATTTCTGACCTTTGAAATAATTGTGAATCTTGTAAATTATGTTTCTGGTTCCTTTACCTCTCCTCAGCACAGAGAATCTGGGTCAACACTGTCCAAAGGAAACAAAATTTTAGCTAGGGTTACAATTTCAAACTTTATGCAAGTTACATTTTTAATAGATAAAAGAAAGAAAATCATGTATTCAATTCAATGTTTTATGTCACCCAATGCACCCTGAATATTATCATTTCAATGTATGGTTGGTATAAGACCTGATGGGGTAACACTTCCTTTGTCTGTTGTCTTTGAATGCATATGATGTACGCATATTCCAACGCAACCTAGGCTACATTTCAAGAGCGAAAACACAGGTTGAGCTTTGGGGTACCAAGTTTCCTAGCAGGATTCCAGTAGGAAAGGTTGGTCAGGAAATTGACCTTAGCAGACATAGGGTTTTATAATTGCTCCCTGTTCTCCATCAAGACCCCACAATATGTTAACCAAAGTGCTTAAACTCCAGGCAATGAATTTCAGATTTCTAAAGGAGTCCTTCAGGGACAGATGGTGGGCTTCATTTTTGCTCCATAATTCTATGGTTGCAGGGAAGAAGCTTGTGTTCTTGTTTTTTCTGGGTCTGACTAGAATCCTTGGCATGTGGCTGATACTCTACTGTGACTCTCCATGAAGTAGCCACAGAAATTCACTCCGCAAAGGACATCTGGCTTGCGACTTAAATCTGGAAGCGAGGTGGACCCCTCACTTTGGAGGTTCACATTTGAAATCACTATCTAAACTTGGTTTTTTTGTTTCGGTATCACCCTGCTAGATGTAACTTCTACCTTCCTAATGCAGGAACCAAGGTTTCTCACACTTCTGTTTTCTGTGTCCTGGTTGTTGCTCTCTTAAATTATCCCCTTGACTAAAAAAAAAAGTCTTTTGGTAATTTCATTACACACAATTTAAGCAGAGATAGACCCAGGACTTATTTTCTAAAGCATATAATTAATTCAGTCATTTTGCACAATTGTGTTTGGTACAGATGCTGAAGCAAACTCATAAAGATCTTAATTATACTGCATATTCTTAATAATTGGAGGCTGTGCTAACTACCTGTAGTGACTAGGGATTAAGCCCTGTTTCTGCAGTTCGTGAATGTATTTTAGTATCTGTCAATCTACAATTTCATTTAATTTCCAATGAAGAAACAGAGCTAGCTTAGAAGGTTTCCATAGTTTCCTAAAGATTGCCGGTTCATGGGCTGGCTCATCTAAGACTGGAGTGGAGACCTACTTTCTGATGACGTAAGGGAGTCTTAGCCACTGCATGGTTCTACTGGACTGCACTGTAGGCAGTTTGAAAATATAGCTGGCTTCCATGTTCAGTCCATTACATTAGGGGTCCTTTGCATTGGCTGTGTAATAATCATTTGGGGAGGTCTCTTAAGGACACAGAAGCCCTGGCCAACCCAGGCAATAGGACACGATTGCTGGGGTTTACTAGATCAGGGGTGAGGTTTGGAGCGGAGTACTGTTTCAGAACACACCCTGGATCCTTTCTTGCTGCAAACCCAGTATTGGAGCCACAGTTTCATTTCAAGGTAGAAGTGCAATCTTAGTTTAAGGAATGGAAATTTCTAACCTGCTCATTACATGTACAGCTCTGTACACATTAAAGCAAGTAGATTACTAAGATTGTTGTGAATACAGCGTGTATCCTTAATTTTGTTCAGTTTTAATTAAAAATCTAAAAGTGTTGGGACTTGAGAAACAGCTCAGCCATTAACATTTAATACTGCTTTAGCATATGTCCTGAGTTTATTGTCCAGTACCCATGTGAGGTAGCTTTAGACCTGCTGTAAATGAAATTCCAGGGACCTTTCCTATCCCAACTGGCAACTACATTCCTGTACACATGCGCACACACACACACACACACACACACACACACACACACACACACACATACACTGTGGGATGATCTTTCTATACACTGTGAATTTGTATTCCTCTCATTGGTTAATAATAAAAGCTATTTGACCAATAGCTAGTCAGGATAAGGTTAGGTGGAACAATCAAACTGAGAATTCAGATGAGGAGGGGCAAGTCAAGAGAGGTGCCAGCCAGCCGCCAAACAAGCAGCACACGCTAAAAATGAAGCAAAAATCCTTGAGCGACATGGCAAAACATAGATAGCAATACAGTTTAATTTAAGAGTCAACTAACTAGTAGCCAGGCAGTGGTGGTTCACGCCTTTAAACTCAGCACTCAGGAGGCAGAGGCAGGTGGATCTCTGTGAGTTCAAGGCCAGCCTGGTCTACAGAGCAAGTTCCAAGACAGGCTCCAAAGCTACAGATAAACCCTGTCTCAAAAAACCAAACAAAACAACATAAAACAACAACAACAAAAAAAGCTAAAAAAGAGAGAGTTAGCTATTAATAAGTCTGAGCTATTTCTCTAGCACTAATAATTAGTTTAAGCCTCTGAATTTGGAAGGGCAGGGTGGGAAAGAGAAACCTCAAATTACACACACACACACACACACACACACACACACACAATTAAAAATAAAATAAATCTTTAAAAATTCCAAGGAGTTCAAGTATGTGAGTTGATTTCAGTTCATTTTTTAAAGCATTTACTTTGTTATCTAGACATGACCAAATCACTTCAGAGGTCTGCTAGTACTATATACTTACATCTATACCAGTTTCCCCCTTCTTTTCCTGAATTTGCTTCAACAGCCTCTGCCCTTAATGAAAAATTGCACTTGTGCATGAGTTCCTGAAGGTATGGTTAATATGCACAAAACTGGAACCTCTAGTTGGAAACCATGTCTCTATCTTCTTCCCCCTGATTGGTCAGTGTGGAGGTCCTCTTTTCCTCTCAGCCTGTTGGCTACCAGGCCAAGAGGGGAAAGGGACAGAATGGGCAATAGGAAGCTTTGTATGCAGCCCATGAACCTGGATGGACAGAGGCGTCCTGGAGACAGATTGTGAATCAGGTCAACTTTATTCCAGAGTAGAAGAATATATAGGATTGGGGAACCTGGGGACAAACCCTAATTGGCACGCTCCTATCATAAGACTTTCTATGTGGTGGTCAGGTCCTATAGCAGAAGTCCTAACAAAATAATAGAAGACACAGTATTTTCTTGATATTTAGATCTGTTCTGCTCCATTTAACTAATAATTTTTTTAAAAAAATATTTGAGATTATGATATAATCACATAACTTTTCCCTCCAAAATCTGCCACATATCCCTCCTTGCTCTCTTTCAAATTTATGGCTTATTTTTTCGTTAATTATTGTGACATATATATATATATATATATATATACATATATATACTCTACATCTATGTTATCTATGTTCCTAAATAAAATCTGTTCAGACTGTATAGTGTTACTTTTACAAGCTGATTATTTTAAGATCAAAATCTCTGTAGTAATTTTAATGCTACCAGACCAGTATTTAAGGAGTGTGTTTGTTGTGCTTTCTTTCAATATAAATTTTGGAGTAATTCATCATCAGTCACCTCCAGAGAAGATCAAATAGACTTTGTAAAATAAATTAGATAAAGGGCTCTTTTCAGCGTTAGTGTACAATTCAGAGCATTACATTAAGAATTCCACAACACAGCACAAACGTTAATGAAATATTGAAAACGTAGGCTCTCTAATAACACAGAAGTGCAGTTTCCCCAAACCAGGAAGAAGTCAGTCAGACTGAGGCTAACTGTACAAATATTGACTGGGCTGTCTCTGAAAAGCAGCAGTTGTTCCTCGTGCTTTATAACTTGATTACACAGAGCAAAACTCCGGAGAAACCTTATGCGCAGCCAGGTTGTTGTTGAGCCGGGCTGTCTGAAACCAGCTGAGCTGACTCGGCTTTACAATCTGCCCTACATTCCTCTGGCTTTAATCTCCCTCGTGACCTTTTCCCCAGATTGCAGACCATGAGCTGATATGGGAGACAGTGTTGTGGCTGGTAAATGTGCGCTCAGCAAAGACACCAACCAAAGGCAGATGGGAAAACCATCGGGAGATCCGTTACCCCTGGTTCTTTGAAGAGTGAGCATAGCTTGCTTTGCAGTGCTCAAAAAGTCTCCCCGCAACATTGTGCCCCTCAGGAACGATTATTGAAAGATACCTCCCCCCCATCAATTATGAAACTGAGAGGCAGCTTATGCTTGCTCACCATTCTGTGAAATCCTCAACTTATCCTTCCTCACACATTCTCTCAGAGCAGGCAGACATCCCCGGAACACCAGTCACATTTCTGTGAGAGGCAGTGTTCACGCTTTGACTTCAGGTCTGTGGTGAGAGTTACATGAGATAGCAGAGGAGAAATGCACGTATCGATGGAGAGTAGGCACTCTTGATAAGGAGACCACGTCACTTCCCTGTCAAAATCCCACAGGCTCCCATAGCTCGCAGAATGTTGTCCATCTGTCCATGGACCCCAACATGCTTGGTTGTGCCCTGTTTACCCCAGAACTCTCATCTTTTCATTCTAAGAAGCTCCTCTCTGTCCAGGCCTTTCTCCCGTGTCAAATCCTTCCTTATCATAACTCCCTCATCCCAAAAGTATTTGCCCAGACAATCTTTGATGACCTTCAGTAAATGGATTGGCTATGCAACGTTCTGCTAAGAAGTTTCCTGGTCAGCCTCTCTGTTCATGGGCATCATGGTGCTGTGTGGACTAATTCCATATGCCATATGGTAGGTTTGGCTTAAAATTTTCTAGTACCTAAGAGTCACCAAGACAGAAAGGTTGTCTGCTTGGCACAGGGCACTGCACATAGTAGACGAAAACCTGGAGTTAAATGAAACAATGGCTGACTACCTCTCAGCATGCTCCTCTCACCTCTTGCTTCTCTACCTTACCGCTATCATGGTTTGTCTGATAGTTTCATATCCACTTCCAATGTATTTTAGCCATTCCACCCCATTCCTTCTGCTCCAATTTCTCCTTGTTCCCCATAATACTTTCCTCCCCTAACTTCAAGCGCTCTCGGTTTGTTTCTTAACCCACCAGGTCCCCTTAGCGCTGGAAGTGGGTGCATCTGCATAGGACCAGGAGCATGGCTTGCCTCTTGGGGCTGAATCAATTGAAAGACTGATTCCCCTCTCTCCGCAGCTGCCAGTTTTCAACAGCTCCTTAGCTGGAGATGAGATTCCATGGCTGCCTGCACTCTCCATGCTCGGACTTTGTCTGGCTTGATCTTGCACGGGTCTTGCGTGTGCCGTCACAACCCCTGTGAGTTCTTCTGTGCAAAAGCCCTACTGGGTGCTGCAAACAGGTTCTTTGAGCCAACAAATCTAGTTAAAACAGTAAACTACGCCAGGTAGTGGTGGCACACACCTTTAATACCAGCACTCAGGAGGCAGAGTCAGGCAAATCTCTGTGAGTTCGAGGACAGTAAAGTCTACAAGAACTACTTCCAGGACAGGCTTCAAAGCTACAGAGAAACCTTGTCTTGAAAAATCAAAAATAAATCGATCAATTAATTAAAGAAAAACAGTGAACTCCGGGTTCCGTGAGACACCTTGCTTCAAAAAATAAGGTGAAAATAGTATTTCTGAGATCAGGTCTATTGATGAAGCTGGAGGTCACAGTTGTGGGTGGAGATTGTAGATGTACACCTTCATGCCTGGCTTTTATGTAGGTGCTGGGGATCCAAACTCGGGTTCTCATGTTTGCATAGCAATCACTTTTACTCAATAAGTCATCTTACTATCTCCAATAAACAGTCGCTTAATAGTCACACACAGGAGTTTCGCAGGCACAACCTATTGATGAGTAAGACAGACTTACTCGGGGTAGAATTGGGATTGGTGGAAGAGGAGCTTAGAAATAAACATGGTTCTTAGAATAAGACCATCTTCCCTGCCACCCTAGCCCCTGTAGAGGAACCTCTCCATCATCCCTTAAGGAAGGTCGTAGCATCACCCTTTGTGGCTCAACATCTCTTAATGACAAATGTGACTTTTAAAATAATATTTCCAAGGGAAGTAACAGCTCTCAGGTGTGCACAGTGCCTACAGTCACCCGGTCAAAGTGATTTCCATTCAGAGCCTTCTGAACAAACTGCTAGGGAAATGAATATTGATTAGGATTCAGAGGGCAACAGAGGATGTGCCATCTGCCCAATGAGAATTCTTTACACTGATAAAAAGCTGTTAAACAAGTTAGGGACAACGTGGGTGCATCTCATGGCCAAGAACCTGATCACACTCATTACGCAAGTGAACCTATTTAATACTTGTGCTTACCATCACTGAAGGTTCCACATTGTTGTGACCAGGATTGGGACTTGCTTTCGGGTGGCCAGAGGAACTACTCTCATTCTAATGAGCTGGACGTGCAGCTGTGAGCACAGGTGTCTCTTGTGAAGGAAGTGGAGAAGTCTGGGGGCAGTCTGCGGGAGACAGGTCAAGTCACCTTGGGCCCGTCAGAATCAGGAGCTGATGTTTTTCAGGGCAGACTCCACTAAGCTCTTTAGAGTTTCACCACACTGGCTTCCCGGTGAAGCTCTAAGGCAAACCATTTAATAGGAAGGAACATTATCTGTGGATCCATTCTCATTAGGCAATGCTCTTAGCACTGAATTTCAGAGTGTTCCCAGAGAAACAGACTCACGGAGACCAGACATGACTGACTGTGACTTTACCCTTTCCTGGAGATTTTAGAACACTGCCGAGTCTTAGAAAACTGAAG
Organism: Myodes glareolus; assembly: GCF_982192425.1. NCBI lineage: Eukaryota > Metazoa > Chordata > Mammalia > Rodentia > Cricetidae > Myodes > Myodes glareolus. Next base: position 7,395,441 of record NC_142035.1, read on the forward strand.
ACCTCCTTCCTGCAAAATGAGTGTTGTAAATGCCTTCTCGCTTTAGAGGCTCGCTATCAGTAATCTACTATGTGAATCTGTTCATATGTGCTAAAGATAACTTTGGAGGTATTTCAGTATAGCTGAGTTCAGATATATTTCTTATTTTCATCTTTTCTGAGGATGCTTTTATAGGTTAGCCAGTCACAGTGTTAATATAATTAAGAAAAAGTAGTTGGTTGCCCGCTGAAAGACACAAGGTATCAATGTTCTTGCTGGTGGGGCGTTAGAAGCTCTTTCCCATGGTTTCTTGGAAGATGTTTTGTAGTGTAGGTGACTCTCCCAAGACTTAAAGTCACAGATTCAATGGCAAACCCAGATAGTAGGGGGCACTTGTAAGTGTTTGCTATTGGCTTATTGTACATGAAATATTTATAGAAAATTGAGTCTGAGGAGAGAAGTGGGCGGCTAACCTGACCTCAAAACATGTAGGCATATTGTTGCTTGGTTTTTTGCTCTTTGCTCTTTTGGAACCCTCCAACCAGCTCCCAAATAAACACCAAAGATTTATTATTACTTATTAATGCCTGGCTTTAGCTCAGCTTTTTTCTAGCCAGCTTTCTTAACTTAAATTATCCCATCTACCTCATGCCTCTGGGCTTTTACCTGTCTCTGTTTCTGTATATCTTTTCTTTCTTTCTTATTCCATGTCTGGCTGTGTGGCTATGAGGTTGGCCCCTGGTGTCTCTCCTCCTTTTCTTGCTCCTCTCCCTTCTCTTCTTTTTCTTCTTCTATTTATTCTCTCTGCCTGACAGCCCTGCCTATATCTTTCTCCTGCCTTGCTATTGGCCATTCAGCTCATTATTAGACCAATCAGGCATTGTAGGCAGACAAAGTAACAGCTTCACAGAGTTGAACAAAGGCAATATAAATGGATACAACACATCTTTGCATCATTAAACAAATGTTCCACAGCATAAACAAATATAATGCATCTTCAACCAATATTCCACAACATAGGCATGCATAAAACTCTTAAATAATTAATAAAAAGCATTGCATCAAAGCTCCATTGAAATCAGTTTAGCTGTATAAGGACTATTGAAAATATCAGTGTCTCTAACCACTTCTTATGCCTTGTGGATCTGTAGCTGTTCTAACTCAATTGAGTGGCTCTTTTAAAGATCCCTTGGTAGTTGCTTTTAGGTGAGGACTTAAATGGGGGACATCTTTGGTTAGGACGGATGTCCCCAGTGGGTCACATGATGCATCTGAATTGGTTGGCATTATGTAGCAGTCATAATAAGCTATCAGTGGAACACTTTGCTGGCTTATCTACAAGTCTTGACCTTCTGGTACCAAGGCAGTTTAACCCTTCACAAATTATTCCAGGGATTTCCAGGTTGCAACATTTGCCTGGTTCTGTTTGCAAAGTCACTTATGTTATATTCTTCCTGTGAACTAAGTCAGTAACGATAGTACACATTGAAGAGGCAAGAATATTTCACCCCTCATAGGGAGGGATGGTGCAGATCTTGTAGCCAACTGTGTTGTTGTTTTGGGTGTACATAGCCATAGCATTCCACCATCCTGTGCAAGAGATCACAGAAAATGTGATACTATTTCCCTTGGGATGGGATCTAGGTGTCTGACTCTTTCAAGAGAATAGCTTTAGGAAATTTAGATTGGTGAAGAAGTCAAGGTGGAGCCTCTTTGGCATCTCCCACTGCTGACTGAAGCAGGGCGGGCTGTGACTGTTTACTGTAACATGAACTTTTGCTTCAGGATAGATTTAGTTTTATAGGCACTTGGCAATAGTTTAGAATGTTCCTGGTTATCCTATACCTAGTTTACAGGTATATCATAAACCAATATAAGTCACCAGCTACATATAGACAATAATGTTTATTATTTATTTTGACATTTTCTATAATGTGTGTTTCTGTGAGTCTATGCATGTGAGCAGAGGTGCACTAGGAGGCCGGACAGTGCATGGGATCCTTTGGATAACTGTAAGAAAGCCAATATGGGTGCTGGAAATGCAGCCTACATCCTCTAGAAGAGCAGCAAGTACTTTTAAATGCTGGACTATATCTCCAGTCCCATGAACAATATCAATAAAGTATTAACCATTGTTATCCTTGACTTCTTTGAATGTCCTCATATTTGCCTAATGTCCAGGTTTCCAGAATCTCATCCGTGTTTCCACAGTATATACAGTATTTTGGAATATTTATTCACCATGTCCCATATCCTCCCCCCCTTTTAAAATAACCCTAACATAACAATGAAGTATTTTTTGAAGTGTACTGTTAAGGGAGTTTAGAATATATCACAAATCAAATTCACGTGTTGCTTCCTTCACGACTAGACTAGACTAGACTAGACCATTCTAACACTGAATTCAAAGAATTCATTTTAAACAGTTCTCCTTCATTTTCAGGGAACTTAAAACAGATTCCAGGGTCTGTTCATTGAACATTGGCACACCCCAGCATCAAAGCTTGTTCCCCATGCATGGAAGGAAAGTCCTTAGGTTCTCATACCTTAAGTGAGGTCAGTGTGTCGTAGACACTGTACAACTGTGTCCGGGCTTCGCCGTGACTGTGAACCACAGGAATGTGATGGAAAGCATGGTGCAAACAAGGCCAGAAAGTCCTTTGAAGTGGGCGTGGCGGAGCCTAGAGACACAGAGAGGCATCTAACATTCTCCAACTGTGTCCAGGCTGCGTCTGTTACTCCACCTCTCAGGGGTTCCCAGACTGAGACCAGCGCTGTATGAACAATGAGGACATGAGTGTGTGCCATCAATGTCGCGGATCCATTGCAACAGACTCACGGCAGGGTGACACTGTCCGAAGGTGATCTGGCAGTGACACCCAGCCTTCCTCTGTAGCTTGTTATCCAGAAAGATGATTGAGATGAGAGCGGGAAAAATCAAGTGGTTAGGGGTTGAAAGAAGCTGAACAATCGGTGTGTGTCCTCTCAGAGGGATGGCGAGGGAAGGCTACTCGCGAGGACCGCAGAAGAGAGCAGGTGTGGCCGCCAGTCTTGCCCTGTGAACTTGAACAAGTTGTTTAACTTCAAGAACTCCCACGTTGGGATCATTGTCTTGACTTATTGAATGAGTTATCAGTGAACATCTGGGCTAAAGACAACACGGGCATTTGTTTCTTGGATGGCCAGCCATGATTTCCCTTCCTAATAACAACCTGGTTTCCTTTGAGAGCAAGCATGTTCCCTTTTCTTCAGAGAGAGGGCAGGTATATGCAGGTGACCAAGTACTTTTAGCCCAGCCAAAGAGACCCTTGTTCTTTGTGCTCCATGTCCCCTTTTTCTGCCACAGTGGGGAAGTCAAACAGGTAGTAGCCTGCAGTCTGGAACCAGAGTGAGATAAACTCGGTGCTCATCTCACTTCTTCCCTTTTATGAGTTCAGAACCAAAGCCCAGGGAATGGTGCTGCCTGTTTTCAGTGTGGCTCCCTCCTCCTCAACTAACCTAATTAGCATTATCCTTTGTAGCTTTGCCTTGAGGTGTGTCTCCTAAGTGATTGCAAGTCCTGTTAATCTGACCATCAGCACCAACCGTGACACCTTCCTGTATCTTTCCCAGGTCACAGGCAGCCTGACTTTATTTATTTCTTGTCCATTGTATCTTTATGGATTTTCTTATAGTAGTACACATATTTCATAATAAATATGAGTATACAGTCCCTATCAACTCATCTTGATTCAGTCTCAGCTCAGCCATGGCCACTTAATAGCAGTGGTGGGATCGTAGGCAACTTGTCTCACTTGAGCCAGCCTGAGTGTGAAACGGAATAGCAATAAAGCCGGCATGTAATGTTGTATTAAATGAGAGTGCACATACAAACTGCTTAGCAGCCTGCCTACACAGGATTACTATGTCCTCGGTGAAGGTGAGGCAGTGCTGGGTCCTAGCAGACACGTAAGAATCCGCATGGCACGTGGAGCCGCCGATGGGCAGATTTCCATGTGCAGCCTGAGCTTTGACGGGCTTGTTAGAAAACAAACAGTATTCCATTCAGCTTATTTTCTTGGAGAAGTTAACTATGACTCAGATTTGTGGTTTTGACAAGGTTGTGTTTAATGAAATTTGAAACAAGGAGATATTTTCTTCTTTAAAAGAGAATTCAAATAAAGAGAAAGGGAAGTCACAACAAATTACAAATTAATTATTCTTCATTTGACAACTGACTCTTGCAAAAATATTTTCCCAAAGCCAGAAAGTAAGACAAATTTGAAGAAAAAGTGATTATAGAAAAAATATTAATGAGGTGAAGCTTATATAGAAACACATCTTTAATGTGGGAATTTGTTACTCCCTCCCTCTCTCCTCTTCCTTCCTGGAGGTTTTTTTTTTCTATTTTCTCTTTGGGGGACTGTCATCCCAAATAACAAATAAATACACGGAGCTCCCAAATAAATACACGAAGTCTTATTCTTACTTACTAATGTTCCACCTTATCTTGTCTTATTTCTAGCTAGCTTTTATTAACTTAATAAAAACTTAATAATTTAATAACTTAAATTATTCCATCTACCTTTTGCCTCCTCTGGGCATGCATCTATCTATCTATCTATCTATCTATCTATCTATCTATCTATCTATCTATCTATCTATCTATCTCTTTCTTCTTATTCCACGGCTTGCTGTATACCTGGGTGGCTGACCCCTGTTCTTCTCCTCTCCTCCTTTTCTGTCTCTTTGATCTTCTCTTTACAGATTTCTCCTCCTATTTATTCTCCCTACCTGACAGTGCCGCCTATCCTTTCCTGCATAGCTATTGGCTATTCAGCTCTTCATTAGACCAATCAGGTGTTTTAGACAGATAAAGTAACACAGCTTCACAGAGTTAAAAAGATGCAACATAAAAGAATACAGCACACCTTTGCAACATTAAGCAAATGTTCCACAGCACAAACCAATGTAACACATTCTTAAGATAATATTCCACAGCATTCTCCTCTTTCTTCTCCTTCATCCCTCTAGGTCTCCCTCCTCCTTCATTCCCTACTTTTCTTCTTCCCTATCTCCCTCTTCCCTTCTATCCTTTTCTTTTTTCCCTTCTTTGTTTTTGCCCTCTTTCCCTTTTTCCTCTCTCCCTCCTTCTCCATCCCTTCTGTCTTTCCTTCCCTACTTTCTTGTTTCCTTCTTTCCTTCTCTCCACTTTTCATCTCTCCCTTCTTCTCTTCCCTTCTTTCCCTTCCCTTCCTGCCCTCTCTCCTTCCCTGCCCCTTCCCCTTCTTTCTTTCCTTTAAGGTCATCAAATGTATGAAAGGAGAGTTACTGATTCTCATGTCAATGCAGCAAGAACGATGGGACATGTTTGGTATAGGTTGATGAGCTAAGAACTCAGCAGAACATGTGCATCCTAAGAGTTTTGATTTGAAGAGGTTAAAAGTAACCATGATGTCACAAACAGTAGCTTCTTACAGGTGTGATTCACGTGCTACTCAAGGCTCCTCATTATGCCTGCACAGAGATTTCCCCTTTCTCCTATCCAGGACACTCTGGATTGCTGGTCAGCGCTTATACCTCCACCTCATCTTGCTCATAGTCATCCTCCACTTTCCAGAGGATCTGTTAGATTGTGCTGTCCTATCAAACAACTCCACCATCTCAGTTGCTTTACCCGAGGGACACTGAGTTCTCGGTCATCATTTCAATCTCAGATGGAAAGCTCCCTATCTGGTGAATGAATTACCCCAATCTCAGATTGTTCGTGTTCAGTCTCACAGGGAAAGGGAGACATTGGCAAATCGCACACGGCACTCCATTTCTCTATGGAGAATGCACGTTTCATTGCATAGAAGAGCCAGGTACCCCGGTCTTACTACCAGGGAACCAGGAGATGTGTTCCTTCTAAGTGCCAGGAAAAAATGGAGAAGTGAGAGCCCCATCCGCTATACGCTCCCACCCTGTGACCTTCTTTCTATTCTTACAACAGTCTCTGTCTTGGGCACCCTCAGTGCTGCTGTTCTGTAGTACAAAGAATTGAGAGTATCCCATGCACAAAGAGCATGCCTGGGAAGGCTCCAACCTGGGAATAAGGATGTTCGCATCCACTGGGAAGGCTCCAATCTGGGATGAAGGATACTTACATCCATCATGTTTTTTTTTATTTATTTTTTATTTTTTTAAATTTTTTTACAGAGGTGGCTTACCACTCTTGGTAAAGGCCAGCTCCTCAGAGGGATCTCCCCAGTTAGAACCAGTCATCTTACCCTTTAATTTGAAGTAGAGCATTTGCTACTATCCAACAATACTTTATCTTAAGATTCACCTTTTATCTTTTCCTCCTCCATGGAAGAAAAACTATGAAATCAAAACTTTATCATTATTTTTTTTGTTTCTTTTTTCCCCCGGTACTCCAGCACCATGCATGATTCTGGACAGAATGCACTGTCAATTAATTTTAATGAACAAACTGGAAGATATGCAAATGCATGTCATTTCATGCAGAATGGTGCAATTGTGCAAGGGAGAACAGAAACATCTGACCTTTTATTCAACATACGAGCCCCACCCCCCAGTACTGTTTATGGCTTATGACCATCCAGAGCACACTTGGAAACCTCCGTGGGGTGGGACGCTCCCCACCCCACACCATTCCTTCCGGAGTCCATAGCTAAATGTGTGCCTTGCTACAGCCATCTGCTACAATTTATCAGTGTAACAATGTGAGTTATGGGTTACTATTATTACCACTTGGAGAATAAAGAGCTGATGACTCAGGCAGGTTTGTCCCTGGTCACATTGTGAGTGACTCAAATCACAGTACCATGCTTTAAACTGAAGCAATTTAACAGATCCAAAAGAAGGTCCAGTCTTTTCCTAGCTTTGACTCCCAGGACTTTCCTTCCTTTGTGTCATGAGACGGAGCCTCCTCTAATCATAGTCCTCTGTAGATTAGAGCCTCTTCTTCTGTGTATGACTCCTAAAAATAAAATTCTATATGATGACAATATCTCCAGACTGTTTTCTTATAGAAAATACCTTTCTGATGTAAAGAGGGTTGGTCACAGTTTCTTTAAGTATGATACCAGATTGTGTATACAGGCTTCCTCTACATGAGCTGCCCAGTGTGGCAGATGAGAATACTGTGGTGTTGCTGACTGGTACATGCCAGGCTCCACTTTTGCAGCCTGTTTGAGCTAGCTCATTTGGCAGCTGAGTATTCCTAACGAGTCCTATTGAGCTTCATCTAAAATCCTAGACTTGATTAAAAAGCAATCTGTTCTCTCATCTTGGGCTGTTTTGCTTAAAAGATCTTATGCACTCATTGCTATTAATTACAAAAGCAGAGACTGCAAAACAGGCTCCATGGCTTAAAGCACTTCCTGCTTTGCATAAGACCAAAGCTCAGTTCACAGCACTCTCTTATTGGCTCAGTATCTGTAATATCAGTTCTAGAAGATCTGATGCCCTCTTGTGGCTTTTGCGGGTCATGCATGCATGTGATGCTCAGACATACATGTAGACAAATACCCACAAACATGAAAAATATTAAAATGAAATTTCAGCACACAGGAAGAAAGAGCAAAGCCAGGAACAGAAGTTTTCCTAGCTGACTCTCAAGAAAGATGGTCCCCTTATGGTAAAAAGATCCAATCCCATTAGTAATAAAAAAGTATGTAAAATAAACAGCAGTCTCCTTGATGTAGCAAGAGAAAGGGACATTACCCCTTCTCTTGTATTTGCTAGTACTTGTGACTAGGGGAAGAGAGAAGTAAATACTTCAATATGTTAGTGACAACAAATGCAGTTCAGTTCTGACTGTGGGTAAACGGGCACCCTCCTCTGAAAAGCCATAATGTATATGCTCCCATTCAGCCTGGAATTCCGCTTCTGGGACAGCAGACTAAGAAATCACAGGACAGCAGTGGACTTGTTTCCAGGATGCGTGTTCCAGTCTGTCTCTCAGCAGCAGCTATTGTTGCTAATGTTCTTAGGCTGCGTCCCATCTTTAAAGGAGTGCGACCGAAGTATGCACTAGAGTCTTTTGCTCCAAGGGGAAAGCACAATGTATTCTTTTCATTGTAAAAGGATAATTTAAAATATATTATCTTGTTCGAAAGATAGAGGGCTGCATTTTACAGCCTTTCCTAGTGCCTTGTTGACCTCTCGACTTGTCAAGACACATACACAATTGGATTTAAGGTCTGGAGTGAGTTCTTCTGGGTCAATTTTGTGCCCTGACCCCCTCATGGCTGCAACTGTGTTTTCTTCTATGCCATGTTGCCTTTTAAGCATAGTGGGGGCATCAGGAAATAGACAATTCAATCCCAGGTAGCTGCTGTAAACCCCTGGCACCTTTCCTTTCCCCGGCCTCTGCTATAGGTTTCTCAATGGGCCGTTACACCACCACTGTTGGAGATTGTGTAGGCTCACTACCCTAAGTTCTTCATTGATTGTTATCATTGGAACACAAACACCTGGTAATAACATGTATGCCTTTTCCTTCTTCATCTCTGACCACCCAAGCTCTGCATACCACAGAATATGGTATTCTGCTCAAGAAAGACAGGTTGTGTATGGGAGTTAAGGTCTGAACAGTGGGCTGAAGCCAAGGCAGAAACCAGGCTGAAGGCAACACTGGGGACTTTGCTCAGTTAATGGCTTCAGGAGAAGAATACTTGAGTCCTCAGGTGTCCAGTTCAGAGCGAACAGAGCAGGAGATAATAGGAAGAGAATACGATGGGGGGATGTGGGCTGAGTACCTGGGGCAGCGTTGCTGCTCCAGAGAGCCCCTTTGGAGACTGACTAAGAACAAAACGGAACTCAGATGCCCAAATTACAGCACCCACCTCCAAGAGAAGCTAGAAATAGACTCGTCCTAACTCTCCTCGGGGCCTTGAGATCCTCGTAGGAGTTAAGCTGGCCAGCGTGATAGGCAGACCCTGGAAATGCACTAAGACTATGTCTCCATCCCCAGAAGAGAAGGAAGACTGAAAGCCCGTGTCTTCAGGAGGCACAGCTTGCAAAGCACACTTCTTCCACGTTGCTTCAAATCTGCTACTGTTATTTCAAATGTCAAAAGGGTAATAATATTGATGGAGATCGTGAAAGCTCGGAGCACTAAGTAAGTTTATGTAAATTAAGATGAGTTTGTACTCACGAGTGTCCCTTACTTTAATCAAAGGGCTTACCTTGACAAAGGAACAATAAATGGAACACTAATTAAGAAAATTTCCAATTACTTTCTCTTTGTGGAGGATACAAACAACCGAAGGGTTCTAGCCCTGACAAGATCAATTGCATTCCAAACAAGGCTGATTACTCCAGAGATATCAGCTCAGCTTCCTGTCTGGCAATTGAAAGCATTCCTGACTCGCTCCCAGTGGCTGTGTTTGTGTTCTTTCTCCCTCTTTTTCTGTGATTATCAGTCGTGGTGTGGGAAATAAACCATTCCAGTCATCAAATCACTCAGTCCCTATCTGCTTTAGGACTATCGACAAGATTCGATATTAATGGGCTTTTATTCATGGGTGCAGAACCTATCTTATTGGGGAGAGCGTTAGTCCTGGATTTTAGTAGGATGGTCCCTGGGGTTTCCCTTCAGCCAGTCTTCTAACAGAGCAGAGGAAAACTGTAGAGAACAGAAAGAAGCTCACAATTATTCCAAAGTGTGTTCAGTGTGGGGCCATGGATGCAGGCACACATTATTTACACCAGTGCAGCTCATCTGTACGTGCTTGGCACTAATTGAAAAATAAGGAAGTGAGACAAGGTCGAATTTGAATAGCAGCGACTTTCTCACCCGTGCTGACTAGTTTATGTCAGCTTGGCAGGAGTCAGAGTCACTGGGGAGGAGGAAACCTCAACTGAGAAAATGCCTCTGACATCTGGGGCTGTAGACGATCCTGTAGGGATCCTTAATAAGTGATTGATGTGAGATGGACTGGGTCATGGTGGGTGGCACCCTGCCTAGGATGGGGTCCTGGTTCCACAAGAAAGAGCAAGTCAAGAGGAACGAGCCAGTAAGTGGTCCCTCTCCACTGTCTCTGACGCAGGTCCTGCCTCCTTTGACGATAAACTGGGATGTGGAAGTTTAAGCCAAATAAACTCATTTCTCCCCAAATTTCTTTGACCATGGTGTTCCATTAGAAGAGTAGCAGGTGGTTGTGACTAAGCCACCATCTTGTCCTCCCAAGGTGAGCAGGAAAGGGATGGATTAGGGCTCTTGTTTGATTTTTCCCAGACTGGTCTCAATCTTGCTTCTCTCTTGTGGTGTGCGTACGATGGTCCAAAAGTCTTAACTGTAGCTAAACCTAGGTTGTTTCTTCTAAATTCTTTTGTTTATTTTTTGTGTACTTGTGTGTGTGTGTGTGTGTGTGTCAGGGGTGGCATGAAGTGTGCACATGACACAGTGATTAAGTTGGAGGACTGGAGGATCTCTTCTTTTACCATGTGGGGAATAGGGGGTCAAACTCAGGTCATAAGGCTTGGTGGCAGGCACCTTTACCTACTGACCTGTCTCACTGGGCCTTCGAGACACGGAGTCTAATGTTTAAGAGTAAGTTGTTTGATTCCTTCCCTAAATACAAGTTGGTTATTTCACATGGTGTCCCCTACTGAAGGACATTGCCAATTGAATTTTGATTGCATCTATGCTTCCTCATGGGGTAAATAAAACTTAGGTCTCCCCTTCCCCCAACACACACATGCACACATACACACACACACACACACACACACACACACACACACACACCCATGCACACACACACACACACACGTCAACATCAGTTGTGCTTTTCAGTACCAAGTTTCAAGGAAAACCCATTTTCCTTCTTTTAAATTAATATTCAAGGGTGTATTGCTTATTGTAAGCACAACTGGGAAGCTGGAGGAAAGCTCCACCTTGAGATGCTATAAATATGTAGAAAGGAGTTGAGTAGACACCAGCGAGAAAAGATAATGAATGGAAAAGTAACAAGGAACCTTTACTTATTGTCACTAAACTTTGTCAACACCAACTCCAGTCATTTACCAAGATCTAGAATCTGACTGTGTTGTAAGCCAGTTTTACTTCCCACACTGAAGGCATGGTGGAGTGCAGGTACCTTAGACTTTTTTATTGGGAGACAAGGAAGCAAAGAAAAAAAAAAAAGCAAAAAAAAAAAAAAGAAACAAAAACCCCAAACCAACCACCAACCAACCAATCAACCAACAAAACAAACAACCAAACAACCAAACCCTTTGCAGCTTCTGAGAGGGCTTTGTGAACTCATCTCTCTAAACCATCACTGAGAAGCAGTTCTCTGATCTCCTGGTGATTATTATTCAGAAAAGACTCCTATGTTTAGGAGACTGGGGAGATGGGTCAGCAGTTGAGGGGACTCATTACTTTTCCAGAGGACCTGGGTTTGGTTCCGCTCCCCCACACCGTGGCTTATAACTTCTGTAAACTCTAGTTCGCAGAGAATCTGATGCTCTCGTCTGACCGCTGGTGGCCCTGCAGAATTGTGGCACACAGTCAAACATGAAGGCAAACACGCATGCAACTAAAGTGAAGACAAATCATCTTTTAAGAAACCCTGTTTGGCTTCTGAGCAGAACTCTGTGCTTTTTCAATTATGGTCATTAATCAAAAATGCACCATGGACACATCTTGACATTTTCTATCAAGAAAAGAAACTTTTAGTAGACTTTTAGGGCATTAGTGCTCTAATACAACTTAAGAGCAAAGCCGTCTCTTAAGTAAGTGCTCAATTTGTTAATAGAAAACAAGAGACTGGGACAAAATTATTTTAGATTACTCCAATTTGCCTGCTAAATGCCTTGGTAAATGAGATGTAATTCTGACGAAAGGCTCCGGGTATTCAGACTCCCTCCAAGGCCACTCTGCCTCCCACCGGTTGAGAGCGCAGCAGAAGAGAGCAGTTTGCTGTGTTGGGCTGGTGGTCACCTCCCTCTGTGGCAGAGCAGGAGCTGGCCACACAGTGAGAGCCTTTCAGAGGGTCAAATCAGCCTTAGTCTTGATCTCCATTTACAGAAGGAAGTCAGCATGGCTTCTTTGCAGGTTGATTTTCTGAATCGAGAACTTTCAGCTGTTTCCTTGTTTCGGACACTAATCTTTCTCACAGATTTACCTTTCAAGTCAGCTGAGCTTGTGAACTAAAGGCTGCAGGGGCTTCATCTCCTGGGAAGTTTCCTCTGGGTATTCCTGATTCCTTCAGTTAGAGACTGACCTTCGAGGGAAACAGGGTGTGTTTAAAGGAGCAGGAATCCTTCATCACAGAGCTTCGAAGCTCTGAAAGGATCAAAGCAAGCACATTGCTGGAGACATATTCATAAACTGGGCAGTGGTAGCTGGTTTTAAGGTTTTTAACTTGATGGGAAGGTGATTTGGTCATGGCATCTGTCACTTCCCTGATTTTGTCAGGGTTGATTTGTGTGGGGGCCCAGAACAACCCAAGACTTAATTCAGAAGCCCTGATCAAAGGATGGACAAGAGGAACTTAAGCTCTTGAACTTGGCAAGGCCTGTCTAGGGCTGGAGCCAGGTCCTCCTCGAAGGAGTCAATGCTGCAGTTTCTAGGAACATGACTCTTCTCCCTGGGCTTTGGGTATCAGTCCTTAGGCGGCTGTGTCTGAGGCATCCTGTGCTTTCTGTGCCAATATCACCTGACTTAGCTCTCTGCTGTCTCTGGCCATTCCCCTCGCCCTGTAAATACATAGTACATAAGATGCTGTAATTCTTAATAAACTTGCTTGGGATAAAGTAAAGCTTGTGCAAGACCTGTCAACCCCAATTTCTATCTTTCTTTTTCTGTCTTTCTCATCCCCTGGCTCAGCCCCATAAGGATCCTGCCACTGAAGAGTGGCCTGCTGGTCCAGGTCCAATTTTGCTGATTTGGCTATCTACGTGGGACACCCTTCTCCCTCCTGGCTCTATGTGTATTCCTCCTTAAGTTGCATGGTCAGTTGAAGAAGGTGTCCTTCCCTGATAACGATGGACCAGTCCTTGGCCAAAGGTGTGTACTAGCTGTACTCCCTACAACAATCTCCAAACTCTCTGAAGATTTTAATTTATTTTTTAAGACTATAAGGCAGTTTATGAATACTACCCATCATGTTTCCTTCTGTGGTACTGAGGATCTGATGCATCTATAGTCTCATGAGCATCCTGCATCCATAGTCTCATTTACATGCTACATCCATGTATAGCCTCCTGTGTATGCTGCTTCATGGCCTCCTATGTCTGCTGTATCCATAGCCTCTTGTTTGTGCTGTATCCATGACCTCCGGTGTGTGCTGTAAAATCATCTACCACTAGTCCTTAACCCCCTTTGATTTTGTTTAAAAATTTGAGAAAGGTTCTCACTGAATTTCCCAAGTTGGTCTTGATCATACTTTGAAACATTGACTTGGTTTGAATTTGTGATTCTCCTGCCTCAGCCTCCAGAATAGCTGGAATTGCAGGTTGGTATCACCACAATCAGTGTGCTCATGAATTTTACAAGAAGTCCATGAAAACTAATTCATGGGCTGCAAAGATATCAGTCAATCTGATGTTCAAAGAACTTTTGAGATGGAGAAGTAAATGCTCACAACTGTTCAAGTGCTATAGGTAAGACCAGGGCCACAGGACTCATTGGTATATGTTTAGAAAAACCCAATGTATTCTGGGCAAAAAGGAATAGGGATGGATGGTGTACCAGCCCTGACCATGTTACCCAGTGAGGTGTCATGGAGGCTTTGCAAACTGAGCTAGGATGGAGAGGTGCTCGGCTGATGGTGTCCCTGCCATGGTTAAATGGACTCACCTGATGGTGAGTGTGGACCCAGGCTTGTCATTACTATCATCCCTGTGGATAGACATTGTCCTACTGGGAACAGTGAATGGAATCACGTTAAGGTTGCAGGATTAAGTCAGGATGGTCCAGGCGAAGACATACCTTCAAGCCCAGAGACAGCCCAAGGCAGCTGCATGCTTCTAGCTGGACCTAGAGGTGCAAAGTTGCACTATGAGCCGTGAATGGGCCCAGTAGAGACAGAAGCAGAAATCTTTTGAAGATAGACGGCGTGTTCCTTTCACTCGTAGGAAGAAACAGAAGTCTGGCTCAGACCTGGGTCCATTGATTGCATTAAACTAACCTGACAAGACCCAGAGTGAGCCTTAGAGAGCTAGGGAAAGAGAGAGAATGGAGAGAATGAGATAAGAGACAGCAGTAGTCACACATCAAAGATCAAGTGCTCAGATTCACCCAGGTATATTATGTCAGAAAGAGAATGAAAGATAGATAGATAGATAGATAGATAGATAGATAGATAGATAGATAGATAGACAGATAGAGATGGAGTGAAGGAGGAAGGAGAGAGAACATAAAATTTATTCCGAGGCCTACGCTGGCACTGTTGGAACATTCTCCAAGGGTTTATTTTAAGATCGTAATCTGACGAAATCTGGAGAGAAAGTTTGAGCAGTCAGTGTTCTGACCTACGCTATCCAATCCCATGCCCATTTGGGACAGTGCATCTGGTGTGCAGACCAGGATCCCACTGCCTAAGAAGAGGCCAGGTGCCTGGAAGGAAGCGATCACTGCATGATGATGGCTGCTAGCTTCCCAAGGTTCTCTATGGCTACTTGCTTGAGCAAACCTGCCCTGGAGAGTCATGGGATACCCAAATGTTTAAAGACTGGTCGATTTCCCTCAGCTGAAATGTAGGATGAATTCTAATTGATCTTAATGAATAAAACCCGGAGTCAGATAGTAGGGGGTGAATGCTTAAGGCTCAGAGAAGCAGAGCACCAGCCACTCGGAAGTTCTTATCGCTCTACCAATGCTCAGACTGATGCTGTCCTCACGCTGGACTGCTCCTCACGCTGGTTCAGATGGCATCTCTTTCCATCAAACCTCAGACTGCAATAACTTGTCTTCTACCGCCTTATATTCCTCTTTCTGCCCATCCATATCACTTCTGGCTCCACCCTAGTGCTGGGATCAAAGGCATGCATTACCATTCTGGGCTCCCATGTGTTGGAATTAAAGGTGTATGCCACCACTGCCTGGCCTCTAGTAGCTTAGCTCTGTCCTCTGATCTTGAGGCCAGCTTTATTTGTTAAAACACAAACAAAATATCACTACAGAAATGGTTTCCGTTTTCAAAGGTCATTCACCATTCTCATAGAAGCCTAGATACAATGACTGCTTGTCAAGGAAATATTAAAAGCCTAGGCTTGTAACTCCAAGCGACGGCACGCTTCAGGAGCCTCCAGCAGATTCACAGCTCCTTGTGGGTCAGCTGGCTCCTTCATGGTCCACATGATGGCCATTTGTGCCCTTGGTCTACTCCAGTTTCCCTTCCCTTCTTCCTTAGAACACACCGCACAGATTTCATACATGTAAGTTTTCATCCCAGGACTTGGCTGCCTGGGAACCCACACCGAGACAATGGACTGAAAGCACTTGGTGAACTGTTCACTACGGACTGTAAATTACTGCTTCCAAGCCAAGTGCTTTACACTGTTTACTCAGCCACCCGTTGAACAAAATAATCTGTCGTGAACATGCAAACAGCTGTCAAGAATTCTCTGGGATTCCATGATACAGGAGATGCTTCTTAGGGCAAAGGCAAACCAAGGCAAGGCTATCTTTTAAGATCTAGAAAGGAAAGAATACTCCTCAAATTTGCATCTTAACCTTGTATGGGCAAAGTTAATGTTCAAACGCCCCCTGGTCTCTACTGCATCTGTAAAGAAGGCTGCTTGGACCCCCTGCTGCTTCCTCTTGGTGATGATCTGAGTACTTACTTGCCTCTTACTAAT
The DNA here is from genome assembly GCF_982192425.1 of Myodes glareolus. Lineage (NCBI taxonomy): Eukaryota > Metazoa > Chordata > Mammalia > Rodentia > Cricetidae > Myodes > Myodes glareolus. The sequence goes on from NC_142035.1 coordinate 7,411,218, forward strand.
CATCCACTCTTGCACAGTGCAACACCCAAGGCTTCCTTTCTTTTATTGTTTTAGTAGGAAAAAACCTACATAAAATCAAATGAAACAAGGCAGGGCGTCATTTACATATTTATGTTAATAAGCCAGTGATTAGACAAACTAGAACCAGCCAATATTCTGCTCTCCCAAGAATTACAATGGGTATGACCGAAACCATGCCTTTGACAAGAAGAAAAATGAGAGATTTGCTGAATTGCTGAAATCCTAGATTCATACATGTATATTTAAATAAGTAAGGTATTAATTCTTTGAGAATCTCATAAGTTGTATTCTGGTCATATTCAGCCTTCCCTCAACACCTCTCAGATGCATCCCACTCCTATCTCTCCAACTGCATGTCCTTTTTTATTTTTTTATCTTTGCTGTTTGTGCAGATTTTTGTTTTAAGTGGGCCACATAACAAAAGGTTTCCACGCACTCTTCTCTAGAGGCTCATCAAATTGGCTTCCACATCTGCAAGTGAAAATGGTGCCACTTCTCATACAGGGGATGTAGGGAATAAACTTTCAATAACATCAAATTATCCATAAAATGTCTACTAGAATATGTAATGTCTGCTGAATAAATTAACTGTCTGGATGCCAGTCAGGAGCAGTCAGTTTCCCTGTGTGCTGTGGATATGGGAAATAAGTAAAGGCTATCATGTTGGGTCTTAATTTTAGTGTCTACTAAATTTTGAACTATAACTCAAGTTGCCACAGGACACCTTGAGGAGAGGAGGACATAAAAATTGAACACCAACAATATGCATCAGGGTTTTCATAAGAAATGGGAGATGGTTAATATTTAGGTCTTAATTATTAGATAGTCATAACAATGTAAAAATCAAAACAGTGACAACTATAAGATCGGGACAATCAGATAGCAGCCCACTATTTTATTCATTTCTTGTTCTATATTTCTCTTTCTTTTCAAATATAATTCCAAATATTTGTATTTATCTCAAAATTAGAACTCTTCAGACGATGACTATATCCAATACATAATTAAAAATACACTTTTTAAATTTTCTTCGAAGCTGGCCTCAAGCTTGCTACACAGCAGATGACCTAGAACTTATCATCTTCCCACTGCTACTTCTACATTCTGGGGTTTTAGGTGTGGGGCACCTTGTACAGTTAGTTATGTGGAGTGCTGGGAATCAACCTTAGGGCTCTGTGAATTCTGTGTAACAATCTACAAACTGAGATGCAGTCCCAGGTCTCTCAAAACCCACCAGCATTTATTTTAAAGCCCAATCTATTCCCCTCAGTTCAACAACAGTTACTTCCACAGTTACTTCCACAACAGTTGGACGTCGTATGAAACATTTAGTCTTACTCAGACTCTTGGCTGAACCTTTCCCCAAAAAAGCATATTTAATTCTATATTTGGGCCTTCTAATCTTCCAGTTTCTTTTCTTCCAATGTGTGATGATGCAAGTTTGTTTTTCTGCCTGATCTACAGTGAACTCCTCCTTATAGAACATTCTCCAAGCCTGATTCTGACTCTCAGGTTTGTTCCTCTCCAGTTCCATTTCCTGTTCCCCCCAGGTCATCTTCAAGTCAAGTTACTAAAGTTGTGTTTGCCTTTTCTTGACTGAGCTTTTCATTCTATGAATTGCTCCTCCTAACGCCTCCCAATGCCCACCGTGCACCTTCCATCTTCCCCATAGGCTGTCTGAACTATCTCCTCAGGTTTAACCATTTGGGAGGCAGGATTCATTTCCTTATGGCTCTTTCTTCTTTGAAACCATATCTGCTTAATTGCTGCAGCCCAAGAGTTACACGCCATATTTTTGCTTATAGTCGGTGGACATAGAAACTTTCAAATGCATGGAGCCTGAGGAATAAAACCCATGTTTAGAAATGTCAGTTTTTTCCAATACAACATAAAGATGAAAATTCCCCTGGGGGGGGGGTGTCAAACGCCCTACTATGATGGATGGGATTTTCTAGGTCAAGGCAATCAAAGTTGATACCTGGTCTACGTTGTCATGGTCACACTGATTGAAATCATCTGGAGTTCTATTTATAAAAGAGCAAAAAGGAGAAATAAAATGAAATCTCAAAGAAACATTCATTTGATACCTGAGAATTCTGAATATGAGTTTTAAAACTTTTTTTTTTAACCAAATTTGTCAAGCTGGAAGTCTGACCCTTGTTGCAACTAGAATTCAACTAATTCACAATTAGCTGAATGTCTGAGTCACGAGGTCTTTATTGCTTGCTGACTTATGTGATGATGCAGCCAGTTAAAAGAAGAGCAAATGGTAAACATCAATGTCGTTCAAAAAAGTAAGAGTGGTGCCATGCTGTTCTGAGCAGTGACTGGGAACCACCTTAGACCAAAGACGAAAGAGTCCGCATTGCCATCACCATCTTGGCATGACACTGTCTCATCTTGATAGTTTAATCATAGTGTACGCTCTTCATACAGAGAAAGTTGGTAATTTTGTGAGTCTCAACCAGTAGAAATAATTAGCCCCTACTCACAACTACACATTTAGCGCTTACAATATGGAGCATGCAATCCATAGTTTCTAGTTAGAACCGTGCACTGTTGTTTTGTTTATTCATTATTTATCAATATTCTTCTGTATTGACTCCAGCCCTATTCAGATGCAGACTCCACTGGAGCTAGAGTCCTTGCCGTCGTTGTCTTCTTGGCCATCTCCAGCACTGGAAACCACGTCTGGGACGGGGCCGCTGCTCTGTAAATACTGTTGCATGGCTGAAGGAGTGGTACAAAGTGTGTCCTCGCTAACCAGGCATGCACATCTATCTGGGACTCTACACCGAATCCACAGCTCTGCTTGTGCTGTTTGGAGAGTGTGGGTACATTATCTCCATCTTAACGATTCGGCAATAGCTTGTGTGACGTTTGTGATATGTACAAGTATTTGATTGGACCATAATTTAGCACTTCTCAAATGTTGAGAACCCAAGGTAAAGACTGATTAGTCATTTGCCTAAAGTCCTACATCTTGTAAGACATGCAAACTAAACCTCCTGCTAAAACCCAATTTATTGTTTTCCAAGCACTCCACTATGAAAGACTGTGTTTGTTAAATTTCCAATCTATCACACAATAATACTTTTCATTGAGTAGATTAAAAAATGAATCATTAGAAAAATGAAATTATGGAAAGCTGAGAGACTAACAGGGCCAAGGAGGAGCCCTGGGGCAGCACAGCCCCAACCCACTGTTCCTCTCTAACCCTTCCCTTATGCAACCTTCACACGAGCCTGCAGATTCCGTAGAGCTGAGCCCTCTGCCATTGTTCTGTGGTCATGCCTCTATCCGCATGGCATCAACTACACTGTGTGCCTTTAATCTAACACAGGTGGGAAAGTTCCTAAACATAAGAAAAACGCCAAACAACAACCTCCTAAAACTTTCTTCTCATGAAACCAAGTTTCTGTTCAGCCTTGGAATAACTTCGATGTTTGCCTTGTCCTCCTAGAGCAAGCCGTCGCTGACTTAGATGACTATATGTGTGTGAACCCGCTAACCCTCGCATAGCAGGAGGAAGGGGCTCTGCCCCTCTTCTTGGTCAAGCCTTTCTTGGAAAAGAGCCACACACTGGCAGCAGGAACAGCAACAATTCTTCCCGTCAGGTTGTGAGGAACCTCACGAGGTGGCGAGTGTGCCCAATGACCTTGCAGCAAGTGGAATTACAGTTTGTCTTTAACCAAATTCACTGAGTTTCCGCAGTTGCTGCAGTTCATGACTGTAATTTTCCCCATAGATGACTGTGTTCCTCAGCACCACTTACCCGTTTAGCATGGCTTGGTAGTGGCCAGTGCCAGCCCTCAGCCTCCATGGGGCCAGAAGTAATAGCTTGAGAGAGAGCATCAGCATTGTGTCATTACATCTAATCTTCCCTCTGTGTGTTGTCATTCAGTGTGACCACCCTTCTGGATGGCAGACAATTAGGTCGCAAATCATACTGCTTCCATATTGTGCCTCCTTCCTGTATCTGCTGCTTGCTTGCCAAGAACCAGCACTGTGTACACCCAAGGCAAACCCTCCACTATTGTCCCGGTGCCTGATTGCTGCTCCAGACTTGGCTAGGATGTGGGATTACCATTGTGTCTGTTTCCCAGCCTCCCTACAATGACTTTGTGAGGTTTTCAGTGAGAAATGCCATCTAGAGCACAGCTTCCATACAATCTGATTTTGATTTTCTCTGGAACAATGGGTATTTGTTTTCTATTTTTAACTCCCCATGTAGAAGAAAGCAAGGGAGGGCCTGTGCATGCTGGTGGTTCTGCAGTGAAATCCCAGGCAGATGAACTGAGACTACTGAATTCAGAAAGGCTACTCACCATAGCAGGGAGGCACAAAGAAACCAGGAGCTATAGGTAGCAAACAAAGCCCAGTTGCTTGCTCTAGAGTCTCTGTTTTCTAACTTGTAATTCAAGTATGAATAGACTCTTGATTTACTGAAAATTTGTTTTCTTGGGCATCTATCTCAGAGCCTGTAAGGTGAGTCCTCACTTACTTAATATTCTGTCAATAAATATTTATGCAGTTTTCGTTTTAGAATTTCAAAAGAGCCTGTTGTGGTATTTTTTTCTCCATACAGTCTCAGTGGAAGACAAAGTTCATAGACGTGTTGAAAAGAAATTATTCCATGGAAAGTAAGGTCCGTTGGAGAAGGAAAACAAAGCCGTTAAACACACAAGTGAAAGGCTAGATTAAAAATGATGACATTTAGAATTACTATTTACCATTCTCATCATCAGGATCATCGTTATTCGTGTGTTTTGGGACCTGTACATGGCATAGTAAAATTGTGGCGGTCAGAAGACAATTTTGTGGAATTGATTCTGTCTTTCCACATTTATACAGGCTCTAGGGATCAAACTCATGGTGTGGGAGAATTATCTGTATTCTGTCAATCATGTATTTTAATAAAACGCTGATTGGTCAGGCAGGAAGTATAGGTGGGTCAACCAGCCAGGAAGTAGAGGCGGGGCGATGAGAACAGGAATATTCTGGGAAGCAGGAAGCTTCCTCTGCCATTCCTGCACAGATCACCGAAGAGGCAGGATGTAACCTGCCCAGCTGAGAAAGGTACTGAGCCGTGTGGCTAACATAGATAAGGATAATGGGGTAACACAAGTTATAAGAGCTAATAAGTAGCCTGATCTAATGGGCCAATCAGTTTATAACCTAATGTAGACTCCATGTGATTTTCTTTATTGCTTGCTGTCTGGGGGGTACTGGAAGGGACAGATACCCCAAGCAAGCCAGACCCTTCATGTTACAAACTTAGGTCACCAGGCTTGAATGGCCAGCACCTTTGCCAACTTGAGATGTCTTGCTGTCCTTTGGATGACATTGTTTTGCTGAGGTGACAATGAGCTAAGTAGATGAAAAATGTCTGAGTAGAGAATTTTAGGCATGGCTTCACCAAAATTTTAGTTAAGGGGATGATGCTCTCCTGTTTTTCCCGTAGTGTACCTTCCGGCAAGTGTGGCTCAGACTCTACTACGCTGAACTTTTCCCATCCTGCTCATGGATAGGCAGGACTCTGTGACCAGCTTTGATTCACGGTCTTAAGCAAAGAGAAACAGAACAGAAGAGGCACAGATTCTGCACACTCTCCCCCATACAGTCATGGAAGGTGCATGGTAAAAAGCTGGGCTCTAAACACATGAATAGTCTGGATCTCCGAGCTACCATCTGTCTTTTGCTTTGAGAAGAACATAGCTAACACAGATAATGCAAGAGCCAACATTGCGCTGGTAAACAAACGTTGCTGAAATGTTGTATTTCTATGGCACAGCACGGTCCCCTTTGCTGGCTAGATCCACAGTAAAACTATCACGGCTCTTGCTCTTTAGCTATGGCTTGGGTTACATCCTCATCTAGTACTGATCGTAATTACCGTGCTAGCTATTGCTCAGGTTAACTTGGCACAGGCTGACATCATTTAGGAGGAAGGAACCTCAGCTGAGACAATGCTCCCACCAGATCGGCCTGTGGATAGATGTGGGAGGACCCATTTCACAGAGGGTGGTGCCACTCCTGGGTGGGTGAGGGTGGGGGATGTCACCCCTGGGTGGGTGGTATAAAAAAACATGCTGAACAACCTTTGAGGAACAATCCAGTAAACCTAGTCCTCTCTTATTAGAGGGATGGTCTCTCGCTGAACCTGGAGAACATATGACAAACTGCTGATTCTTTGATCTCTGCTTCCCAGAACCAGGATTGCAGGTGTGTGCTGACACACCTGGCTTTCTTTAAAATGTGGGTTCTGGGAAATTGAAATCAAGGCCTCATGGTCAAACTGCAAACATTTGTCCCACTGAGCCATCTCCTTGGTTCTTGTAAGTACTTTAAAAAAAAAAAGCAAATACCATAGTGTACTTTAATCGTGTATCAGCTCTGCCATTCAAGTTAGGTTTCTTACTGAAAGGTTTCCAGGAAGTGACATATAAGGTAGAGAAATGTGATACAAACTGAGGAGAGAACCCTTTCTTCAACACAGGAAATTTTTGCTTAATTTATGATCATGAATAAAAATGTAAATTTCCCTCACCTTGAAGGGAAGTCTTTACTGTTGCATGGATCTCCTGAAGAAAGAAGCCATTCTCAGAAACCTAAACGTCTTTCTGACAAGTATTGTGTCCAGTGATTGCCAGTGTGACCTTCCAAGCTCAATCAGAGTCGACACAACCCATGCCAGCAGCCCCCAACACCCCTTTCCAAGTGCACAGGGAACACATGATGAAGGACCAATGCACCTGCATGTTCAAAGCCAGGGTTGTGCACTGTTTCCAGCAAAGCTGTGGCCATTGTGCCCTCTGCCTTGCACTCCAGAAAGCTAACTGGATGCAAATTAGCGAGAAAAAAAAACCTCAACTGGTAGCCTTGAACACGCACTACTTCTTTTCTTCTTTCCTTCCTGTTTTTTTAAACATATTTTTTTTTATTGATTCTTTGAGAATTTAACATTATGCACCCCAGTTCCACTCATCTCCCAGCCGCTCCATATCTGACCCTTACCCCTATAGCAGGTTTTCCCCAAATTAATTAAAAACAAAACAAAAAACAAATGAATAAACAAAAGTGCCACCTCTCTCCTCTGTCTCTCCAGCACCTCTTCCGTTCATGCTAGTGGCATTGGGAGCTGCAGTGTATCACACAGAAGACTTTTTTGTCCACTCAGCCCTACCCACAGAAGGTCCATTGTTCATTGCAATGAGTCTTTTGTATGGTTCAAGGCCTCTGGCAAACCATTACTCCTGAACCCTTGCCAACACTCCTCTCAGATATTCTGCTGTTGCCCCGAGTCATGGAGATTCTTCAACTATTATTCTGAAGCACCAGCCCCTTCACACACTCTAGCAGATCATAGATGGGGAAGATGATAGGATGGGACAACCCAAGGTCCAGGATGTGGGTCTGGGTGCTATTCCAGAGGCCTCAGTCATCACATCAAGCACCTCGCATCCTCTTGTAACTACAATTCCAGGGATATCATTTGCCCTCTTTTTTGCCTCTATGAGAAACAATGCTTCTGTGTTTCTGGAAGAAGTACAAAGAGTGATCAAATCTCTTGCAACCTTATGGAGTTAAAGCCTCTTAAAGAAGCATCCAGCAACATGAAATGAGGTCAGGAAGGAGAGCAGTGCCTGAGTTGATCCTTTTGCATTAGTCAACATCTATGGAGACCACCTAATAGAGATCTATCCCTCTTACTCAGTGGCCCCTCTGGTTTTTGTTAATCCATCCTTTTTGTTAACAATTTAGCACTTATTTAAGGCACGGCTCTCTTCTAAACCCTGGACAGACAACACTGGGTAAGACAGGCAGGTTCTCTCCTTCAGGACCCTTACATTCTGGTGAGACAAACAATTCAGGAAGGCACAAGTTCATCAGAACATTGGTTTCAAGATTGATTAATAATCTCACAGCTCCAAGTCAGAAAATGTCAGTACCTGTAACAATAGACAATGGTGAAAAGAACCCAATGAATCATTAAAGCAAAACTCAACATCTTGGGCATAAGAGCATTACTGTGTAGAATCCACAGTCCCTTCACTCTGTTTTGACAGGGAATTGAAGATACACATAAATAATTGAAAATATTGATGCTTCCAGAATGGCACTTGTGAGCAATTTTCTTCTCATATTGACATAATTTCAAATGAGATTCTATAATATAACAATAATTTAAAATTTCCCCTTTAAAAACAAAGTTAAAAAGTTTAATAATATTTTAATAGAGAAAAATAAGGAAGAAAAATGCAAAAACAAACAATAATCATATAATGTTTATGTGGGCTGTTAGTTGTCAAAATGAGAATAGCAAAGACAATACAGTAACTGGAGATTTCTTTTAATATGATATAAAAACAAAGATACAAAATTATTCATGATAGTTATTATCATAAGCATATAATATTCTACATGCATAAAACAAGGAGATGAACATCAAATAGGAAAATTGACTTGGAAATTTTTCTTACTTTTATTTTAAGACAAAATCCTCTAAATATTAATGTTTATATCCACAGATCTGTGCTGTTTTTGACATTGGTCAGAAAAGCTTCAGTGTGCAGAGGGCAGTGGGCAATGCAGAGGCTCAGAATTGGCTGGAGTGTTGAGAATAAATTGGGCCAGCAAAGTCAAGTTTGCCACACTGAAGGCTCAGGAAGGTGTGTGGAAAGACTGTCAAAATAGACGATGGGAAAGAGTGCTGGAGAGCACTCTCTTCTGGACCCAACGTGCCATAGCAATCATGAACTCACAGGGGCCACAGTTACCAGCACAAGGACTGTCCAATAGGGACATTTGATGGGGAAGCTCAGCCAATCACATTTGGCTGGAGCAAGCGCACCTGGATTTCCAAGTTTTCTTCCCTGGCCCCAGGCTGCCACACCCTAGCCAAATGTGATTGGCTGAGCTTCCCCGTCAGACATTTGATTGAAACCAATCAAAATTCCAACATAGATGGGGTCGAGGGGTTTGCTAGGTTCCACCCAAGCTCAGGAGCTTTTGGCTGTTGGTGGCTGCAGAGGGAAGGGAGCCATTTTTTTTTTCAGTAGTGTAGTGCATGGTAGCTGCCTATGCTGCAGTAAATAACCCCTCACGTGTGTTCATGCAGGCAACTCTCATCCAACTCGGAGGGTTGAGAAACAGCGGCTAAATGGGGGAAATGGGGAGTGAGTGTGGCCAAAATAGATAACACTCCTGTGTGGAATTGTTAAGGGATAGATTCCAAAGTATTTAACAAGAAAACATGACAGAAAGACACAAACAAAAAGTTCCCTAATGATTTCAAAATACCCTGACCTATTCCACTGAGCTAGAGAAGTTTCTTCCTAATCTACCTTTTGTAGAAAGCATTACCCAGGGAAGTTTTAACATCTGTTGTTCTTGTAAATGGGCATCCTAAAGTTCACATAAATTCATTTTTTCAGTACTTAATCATTGCCAGACAGACATACTTGTGATATGTTCTGTAATCCATCAAGGAGTTGATACTTTCAAGGTTAGGTAGGAGGGTGCTTGGCTGTGGTTTTCTGTTTCACGCTAGTCTCTGTTGAAGCAACTTTCCCTGCACATCTCATTTACTGGTTTCCTCACACTTTAGTTTCTGGGAAGATGGCTTTTTTTCTCTCCGAAGTTTGTTACAATTACAGTTTTATAGTTTTATTTTTTCTGGGTTTAACTTGCTTTCCTGTCTCATTTCTTGATACACCTAGCTGCTTTTCTACTAAGATTTTATGCTGTCTTTGCATATGAATGCTTGCTATGTAAAATCCAATTTGATGCATTTAAAGTAGGAAGTCTTACACTCAGAAAGCAGCTGGCAGCCAGTCTCAGTCCTAATAAACTTTATTTTTTGGGCACTTCTTTGGTGTGTGTGTGTGTGTGTGTGTGTGTGAGAGAGAGAGAGAGAGAGAGAGAGAGAGAGAGAGAGAGAGAGAGAGGGAGGGCACGTCTTTGTCATAGTGCCCCTGTGGAGGCTAGAGGACAGCTGAAGGAGTCTTTTCTTTTTTCACCATGTGGGTCCCAGGGACCAAACTCATGTTATCAGAGTTAATGATGCAAGCCTTCACCCACTGAGCTATCTTGATAAACTTTAAACCTTGTGCCTTGCTCATCATTCTGGGTAACCTGATTGTTCCAGAGTTTCAGGGACAGGGCATTTTAAAAGTAAACATGCTACTATTTCTTTTCTTGTTGCTTTGAAATAGTTTGTGTAGCTTTTTCTGGTGACCAGTGTGTATGTATGTGTGTATGTTTACTTGTGATGGCTTTTGGCGAATCCAGGTCAACCACAGAACCTAGCAGAAGTTAACTCTTGCCTGGGATGAACATTCTGTGTGGGCAGTTACGATGTTCCAAAGATGTGTGCTCTTTCCCAAAAGCCCCACTGATGTGAGATTCCCCTCTGTGAATATTCTGTGAATATTTTTATTATAATTAGATAATTAAGAAGCTGTTTCAGCCTATGGCAGGAAAAAACAGATTTAGGCAGGAAAACTAAACTGAATGCTGGGAGAAAGAAGGCAGAGTCAGGAAGATGTCCTATAGCTGCCAGAGGAGACAGATTCCAGAACCTTACCCAGTAAGCCATAGCCTTGTGGCAATACACAGATTAATAGTTGATTTAAGATATAAGAGCTAGGTAGGAACATGCCTAAGCTTTTGGCCAAGCAGTTTTGTAATTAATACAGTTTTTGTGTGATTATTCAAGTCTGGGCACCCAGGAAACGAATCAGCAGTCTGCATTTACACCCCACACAAAGAAGTAGGAGCTGTCTCTGTCAGAAGCACCCTTCCCAATCACGTTTTCTGCCGGGCATTTGTAGTATCCACTCACAGTACGTTTCCCATGCCTCATCACCCCCCCCCACCATCCACAGTGTATAGCCCGCTGCCCCTCCCCCACCCTCCACTATGGACTCCAGTTTCCACTGGTAAAGTCATCTCATCTTTTCTAGGACAACTATCACTTCCTGGGATTTGACTTCACATGAACCCTCTGAGCTCACTTGCCGTCTATGTGACCTGTACAATGAAATGTGGGAGGAAACAAGTCATTGTGATAGTCCAGACACAGGTCAGAACCAAGGGGGTCACGGAAGGGTCAAGGGACATAGAGTGACTGAGCAGCCTGAGTCAGGCAGAGGCTGGACCAGATGGAATCCAATAAACACGGTGAAGAGTTGAGAGCTTCACTCAAGGTTAGCCAAGCCCTGAAGGGTATGAGCATGGGAAGAGCATGGTCAGAGTCTTGTCTATAAAGCTGGCTGTGGGTGTGAGCAGAGAGAGAGAGAGACAGAGAGAGGGGTCATGGGAACTGGGGCCTGAATGAAGCCCTCCAGGAAAGGGTTGTGTCAGCCTGGAAACCTGCAGAGAAGAGTGGGCAGAGGACAGAGGAGTTGAGACTGTCCCAGAAAAGACCTAAAGGAAAGTGTAAAGACTGATTGATGTCTGACTAATTGATGTCAGGCTGGTCCAACTGTTGATACTGAGACCCATTTCAGTCTTTACAACTTAATTTTTAAAATGCGTATTATCTTTTCTGTAGAATTTTTGACAAGGAAATACAAATATATGGATGGAGGACCACTTTCAGAAGATGGATGGAGGACCACTTTCAGAAGATGGATGGAGGACCACTTTCAGAAGATGGATGGAGGACCACTTTCAGAAGATGGATGGAGGACCACTTTCAGAAGGAACTTAGCAATGCTAAAACATTTACCCACATCTTTAGGGTGAGCAATGGTGAGGGCTAATTGCACACTTCATCCCCAAGAGGAGGAGAAGTATCCCTCACCGGATTCTGGGAACCTTTGAAGCAACACCATCCTTACCTTATCCTTCCTTTCCTCCACTCTCCTTCATCTCCTAAGCTAATTCCTAAGTTTCTCAAGTAAGAGCAGAGTTAGTCAGAGTTACTCAAATAGACACTAACGTTCATCTAGAAAAATAAATATGCGGAAATATCCGGGAACAAAAATAACTGAAAAGACAAAGCAGGGGTTACTAACACAGATGATCCGGATATTCTGTGCAGGTGACTCCCTTCCAGTGCTTAGACAACACTCCTTCCTGCAGATTCCGCCCTGAGCTTCTGCCGGCTGATGGACACTTACACATGCCATCGCCTACCCTCAGGTGAGGTTTCCTGGGCCTGAGGCCTCCACTGTGTTCCCAGCGTGGAACCTCCACTAACTTTCTCATCCTTGGGACTGTTCAGAAGCCTACTGTCTGCAGAGGTAATGGCAGGAACAAGGAAAGAACAACAAACCCAAATGAGCAAGTCTCCTGTACCTGAGTTGTCCTGTATCGACGTCGTCAGGGAGTGTGGTGCTGGTGATGGGAAGCAAGGAGCTGCAGAAAACTGAGTCAAGCTTTACTTACTTGCAGATCAGCTCATTCCGGTTTATGAATATAAAATGCATACCTTTTGTTACACGGCCTCCCGTAATTACTGTGGTTCGGATTACAACTTACCATTTGAGATTTTTATTTCAAGCACTCCAATAACAGAAGGCGACCGCTTCCTCATTATCTCCGATGCTGCCAGGTGTTCTTCCCTCCTCAAATTGTTAAGGAAAACACACAAAACATATGTTTTCCATTGTTCCCTGAATAATCCAGAGCCATAGAAATGCTGGCTGCTCACACTCTCAGCAGGAATGAGTGAGCATGAAATATTCATGAGCTCCGTGATGGTGATTATTAAGCAAAGGCCAATGCTGGTGAGTTTGTCATTTTTCAAATATAAAATATTCGGTTATTTATTAAACAACTTAATGTTTGCTAGATTATAGGTCTCTTCATAATGGAGGCCAAAACTGATTCCATGCCTGAGAAGTGTGTTGGAGACTCTTAAAGGAAGTATAAGCGAATACAGGAACTGGTACAACCAATACTACCAGAGGTCATAAAACAGCCCCCACCATCCCATTTCTTTTCATTTCCAGTGGAGAAATGGAGCAAAAAGCTTTGGGATTTGGAAACTGTCAGAGCTGGAGAGGAGTCTGCCTCCACTTGGGATATCAGATAAGTTGCTAACTTTGTCAGCGATCAACGTTCTTCACCGATCTGTAGATCGGCAGTAGCCGTCAATGGGCATCTGAGGTGCCTGCCCTCAGCACACTGGGAGGTAGTGCATGTGATCCTCAGAGTCAGCCACAGGGTATGTGCTCGAAGCACAACACATCTCATTTCCTGTTTATTGACCGTCGTACCCAGTATTTTCTCCTGAAAATGAGCATCAGCCTACAAATGAAAGCAGGTGGAAAAGCTGCGGGCCCATCCCTTGCTGGAGAAAGACCTCAGGGGGCAGTGTATGGACCTCGGAGAGCTAAGGGGGCAGTTCTTGACTTTGAAACTTTGAGGAAGCAACCACAGGTTTCAGATTCCTAATCCACAAAATGGGGGCTATTGATTGATTCATTCGTGTAAATTTAGTGAAATCTTAGAAATAAAAATAGCGCATACATTGTGATCATATTTAAAGCATAGTTACTTTAGTTTGTATTATTTATCCTGTTCCAGGAAGCCTTCCACATCCTTCTCCATCAAAACGACTGTGAGTTTTGGGTAATACAAATTGCAACTCTGCTACAGCAAACTAATCACTTGCTATCACCAGGAGGAGCCCACAACATAATCACAAATACAGCTCATGTAATTTCACAAGTCTGAAACGCTGCTCATCATAAATTATAAGGAAAAAACAGACGTCCCTAACTGTTGGGACATCTACAGTGAGACAAAAGAATAACATACATATCTTAAAATGACAGAGGCACATGAAACTGAGAGGCAGCCTTTCCATGCAGAGAGGCAATGCTGATGGATTAGGGAACAGTCTACAGGGTATGGATTCAAGGAAAACTCACTGCTTGCTGGGTCACTAGGTCCAAGGACTCAATGACTATGCACCCTTCCTGAGTATTTAATAGAGAGATACTGGTGCCTCTTCCAGGGGTTACCGTGAAGACTATGTGAGAAGCATTTAGGTGATTGTCAGATAAAAGGTATGGACTTGAATGGATGCTTCTACTATTGACATTACAGCTATTACAGTGGGCCATCCCAAAGGCAGGTTAACTAGAAACCAAGATGCTGCCACAAGCAAACAGTACACTCCAAGTGTAGAGGATTATGCATCTAAATGTAAATCATGGACTTCTAGGAGAATTCAGAGGAAGTTTATATCATTATCTTTGGAGAACAAATAGAAAGCTGGGTGCCATGGATGAGGAAAATGATCTAAGAACCCTAATTTAAAAGAAAATTAATCTGTTTGAAATATCAAATATAGACACATATCATCACCTCGTTCAAAGTTATGACTGAGCCAAGAAGAATAGAGTAAACATATATTTACAACTCTTGAAATAGTGATTTTATATTGCTGGTGTGTGTGCTATGCAAACATTCTAGCACTTAGACTAGTCTAATGTTTTTAAAAATAAAAAAGAACTATCAAAATGAAAACTATTATTATGAGTGACTAATATGTACTTATAAATACAGAAAATTTGTTTTTAAACAACAATATTTTATTAATCCTTAGAGAATTTTTTAACATATCTTGATCATATTTCCTTTGCATGCTCCCCTCAACTCCTCCTCTCCTCCATTCCTCTTTTTTTCCATTTTTGCTTTTGTTTTGTTCTTGAAGAGACCATCTCGCAGCAGAGGCGAGGTCCTCTAGCTCTGAACCTTCTGCCCTGTCTTCATGGATGCTCCCTGATCCTTACCTGTAGTGGTCGTGTGGTAATGTATGAGTTGGGCATAGGTGCCCACACTCAGCTGATCTCTACATTTGACCATCATGCTTTCCTGTAGCGATTTTCATATTATGCAAACCAAAGGTTTTTGGAGGAGGGGTGAGAGCTACACATGCCTGTGGGGGTATAAAGATCTGTATGATGGATACTGTTAAAGATTAGCCTGGCCTAAGAAAGTAACTGGAGTAGTTTCGCCTCTGGTTTCCATGGCTTCACCAACCAAAGCAAAGTTTTATTTTGAGATAGGTCTTCACTCGGATGACCAGGCTGGCCTTGAATTCATTTGATAGCCTAGACCTTTGAACTTGCAAGCCTCTTCCTCTGCTCAGTATCTCAGTAGTTGCACGCCTGTCCTTCCCCTGACCCTTCTAGGCCATATAGAGGATGATGTGGTGTGTGTGTGTATGTCCATGTATGTGGGGATGTGTGTTTTTAAAGTCCATTGTGTGTGTGTGTGTGTGTGTGTGTGTGTGTGTGTGTGTGTGTGATGTGGGATTCTCCTTTGTATGTTTAATTAACATTGGTTAATAAATAATCTGTTCTGGCCTATGGTAGGGCAGAATATAGCAAGACTGGAAGATACACACACACACACACACACACATATGGAGAGAGAGAGAGAGAGAGAGAGAGAGAGAGAGAGAGAGAGAGTAGATAGAGTCAAAGAGATGCCATGTAGCTGCCAAAGGAGACAGATGCCCTGGAATCTTACCAGCGAACTACAAGTGTGTGTGTGTGTGTGTGTGTGTGTGTGTGTGTGTGTGACTGCTGTGTGTTGACATCTCAGTCTCTCAGCATTCATTTTCATCAAAGTAAATCAGGTTTAAAAATAACCCTATAATTGCTACTTAGGTCTTCAGGAAAACCCTCTTGGAATACTTCTAGCCATAAAAAGGAAAAATTCCAGTATGAATTAGGGAGCATTCGTGGTAGAGAATAGCTTCCTCTGCTAATGGTAAGTTGCTTCTGGGCACTCATGTGGGAGTCTGTCTCTATACATATACAAATGGGCTTTATTTAAACGAGTCACTTCTTCAAAGTAGCTCATACTATTAAAACTAAGGGAAGAAAAGTTTTTAAAAATTAAAGCCCCCCAATTCCCTTTCCATAGACCATAATTTTATTCAAATTGTACTTTGTAAGTCACTGCAGAACCATTTAAACCATTTCCTGTGGGTGAAGCCTTAAGGTTCCCAGCTTTTGTGCTGGGGCCTGGAGGAGGCTGCTTCTCAGAGCCTTGTCTTTCAAGGGGCGCTCGGCAAAGATTTTCCAAGAATTGTCAGTGGCATCCAGTCCCACACTGGATTTATTATATGCAATGTTCCTGTAAGACTGACGATGTCACTGATAAGGCCAGGGACAGACCATTTGTAGCTTGCCCTGCAAATGTGAAGTGTGGGGTCTGCTTCTGCAAAAATGCACAGGACCCCCAAGTACTTCCCTTCCAATTCTTCTCCTCTGGAATGTCTGACAAGCACAGGCAGCACCCAGTGACCAGAGCATAGATAGCTGCCTCTTCCTCTTCATCTAGGTCCTCACCAGGATTCTGCTGCTTCCTCCATGCTGGCCTCTCAGCGGACTGCTATGACTCTGGCTCACAGCTGTCGCTTCTCCATAGTGGCAGTCAGTGACTTCGTCTGGTTAGCATCTGGGTAGCGCTCCTCTCTGCAGGACATAGACTCTATAAGTGGTCACCAGAGGGACACAAGAGCAGTGAGCTGGGGAGCCCTTTCTTGACCTGTCCCTAAGATGACAGATCGCAGTGGAATGTTCTTATGAGAGATTGACAGCAGTGGGTTTTCTGCCTGCCTGCCTTTCCCTAGCATCATGACACCGGTGGGTTTGTGTTCAAGTTGGTGATAATTTCACTAACTGGATTTGTCATTATGATGTCTTCTACTTTGTCCAATTTCATTTTTCATTACACAGCAAAATGCCTGGGAATTTTGCATAGACATGATATTTATACATTTGTGACCAGGTTGAAAAAAATTCTCTCTCTGTCTCTCTCTCTCTCTTCCCCCTTCTTTCTCCGTCCCCCCTCCTCTCTTCTCTATCTCCCTCATCACCCCTTCTCTATACAGTACACATTTTTCTTTGTTCACCAAGTCAGGATACAAACATCAGATCTCCACTTTTCCCCGAGGCAGCTGCCTCTGGTCCTGGGGGGTGACACCAAAGCACCTCTGTGTGTCAGCCTAGAGCCGAGGTCCGACCTTGGGAGTCATTAGCTGAGGTTTGCATCTGCCCAACTCCACACCTGGCTTTTGAAGACCCTAAGAGACTTCCTAAAAGATCTTGGGATGGAGAAATTATCCTTCAGTTCTTTTGGTGCCTCTGCACACTCTACCTGACAGGCGCGCCAGCCATACAATGCATTCAGCAGTAATTGCCTCCGAAATTCTAAAACCACACACTGTTTTAGCACCTGGGAGGGATTTGACTGAATGCCCATATTAGCTTGATGCTCAGACTGAAGAAAAAAGCAACGCCTGCCTTTGACATCTTAACAGCATTTGTATGAACCTGCAGGTACACTATGAGCCGCAGCCAGGTGCCGTCCCACATCCCTACCTGGTATTCTTAGTTCTATGCTTTGTGACTCATTGCCCTTCCCAGAATTCACCCATATTCAGTTCTCACTGTCACTCCTAACAGCATTTTCATTTTGGACCTCTGGAAGTCCAAGGTTGTGTCAGAGAATAAAATCAAATTAATGGAGGGTCAAATGTTCAGAACAACCAAGTCAGGCTTCAGTGTGACGTCATTAAGGGGAGGGCAGTGTTCAAGCTTGTGTAAGCATAAGAAGACAAATGCTAATGATTGCAGGTGTGAAACTAGCTGGCTAGCCAGAAGTCACTTTGAGGGACACACTGAGCACACAGCAGGCATTCAGAAATAACTCGGAGTGATTCTATACTATGACCAACTGTGCTGGCTAGTTTTATGTCAACTGGACAAAGGCTGGAGTCGTTTGAGGGGAGAGAGCTACCATAGAGAAAACGCTTCCCTAAGATCAGGCTGTAGGCAAGCCTGTGAGGCATTTTCATTACCGATTAGTGGGAGAAGGTCCAGCCTGCTGTGAGTTGCTGTGAGTGGTGCCACCTTTGGGCTGGTGGTCCTGAGTGGTATAAGACAGCAAGTCATGGGGAACCAGTCAATAAGCAGCTCCTGACCATGGCCTCCGCATCAGCTCCTTCCTCTGGGTTCCTCCCCTGTTTGAGTTCCTGTCCTCACTTCACCAGAGATAAACAGTGATAAGGAAGTGTCAGCCAGGTTGCTTTGGTCATGGTGTTTATTGTAGCCACTCACCCTGACCGAGACACAGACTGTGCTGAGTCTTTTGGGCATGTGATTTTCCACAGCTAGAAATGGAAAAATCTCAGGGAGAGATTAGTCAGCAAGGGCAAAATGACTATCTTGAAAACACACACTAGCTTTGGAACTTTCTGATATCCTAGACTTACCCAGTTCGTATCAGCTGACAACTCAGGTTGCAGAGAGGACATGCTCCCGATTCCTCTTCCTAGACACCCAGGGCTGCTCCTGGCCCCTGTGGACAATGCCCTCATGTGTGGAAGGGGCAAACAGCAGGAAGAAAGAAGTATGGCCCTTTGATATTCTGACACGCCTTTTCTTTCCTTTTCTTCTCTTTTCGGGCAAAGAAACGTGGTCCCAGACATGGAAGAGCTTTTAAAATATCACTTCAAAGACAAGGCTGATCCTCTGAAAAGCCATCAAATGCACTGTCTCATCCCACAGCAGTGTCTGCCCAGGCAATGGACAAGATGCCTAGGGCAGACACGTTGAGCATGATATCATCTGAAAGGTGGTCATCCATACTACACCAGGGAAGCATCCAACCCATCCCAGAAAGCAGAAGGCTGTTGTTCTGCAGTGAGGATAAAGCTGAGCTCCCCGAGGCAAAGAGGGGATGTGAAGAGTGGAAATCAGTGCACAGAGAGAAGACATCTGGGATAGGAAGAGGAAAATTCTCCAAGATGGGAAAGGAAATGTGAGCAGAGTTCACCGGCCTCGATGGCACCAGTGAAAATAAACAAGAGGCTCCTGCCTGGACCACACCAGAGCAAGTGCCCGAGGCTAGCAGAGGGAAGTTCTGAGTCTCACAACACAGTTACAACGCAACAAAATAACTACATAGTAAGCAAGCAAGCAAGTAAGTAAGTAAGTAAGTAAATTGCTTGGTCAATCCCATTCCAGGCATTCCAAACAATGAGGGTGCTACGGATGAGGTTCAGCAAGGAGCCTGTATTTCTCCTAATGAACCAAAAGTTTCTTGTGCCTGTTCTGTAACTTTCTCTTTTGCTTGTAATTTTTTTTTATTTTTGTAATAATTTCAGACATGGGTCCTTCATTTACATAATTTCCATCCCTCTTTTTCCCTCCACCAACTCTCCTCCCATGCCCCTCTTTCTTCCCAAATCTGCAACCTCTTCTTTAACTATTATTGCTACATATGTGTATGTACAAACTCATACACACACAGAGACAGAGAGAGACAAAGACAGACACACAAAGTATGCCACAAATAAACACCACTAAATGGAATTTCAGAAAAGGTGTTTTTGGTTTGAGGCCTGGTTCGGGAATTAAGAGCACTTGCTGCTATTGCAGAGAAATCAGGTTCAGTTCCCAAACCCCACATGGTGGCTAACTAACGTCTGTGACTCTAGTTCCAGGGCATCCCACACCCTCCTGGGGTCTCCACATGGACAGGGAACGTAGGCACGTAGAACTGAGAATGTCTTCTGGGGTCACTTACTCGGATTTCAACAGTTCTAGGAGTGGTCGGAGGCAGGATTCTAACCTTGCTATTTCTCATCATGCTTGTGTCTTCCTCAGAGAAATGAAAGTATTCTACTTGAGAGTCGTGGATCCAGATCTTTTGGAGATCATCTATGCTATTGAGTCAGCCCGAAAGCTGCTTCTGTAGCTTTGTGTAGTTGTCATATATGATTGTTATTTTTAAATATCTACATTTGGATTCTCAGGTTAAATAAATCACGGTGTGTATTATTATTGATATACTCCAGAGAATTCATTGGTCTAAAAGTCCTACAGAATCCGGATCTTACTGAATAGACAATGCTCAGAAGATTGGCCAATTCTGACAAGTGTTACTCTTGACTCCTCAAAACTAATGACAATTCTGCCTGTGAATTTTCATCTTGAAGTGCTGGACCAGGAGCAGAGGCAAAAACCACAATTGCTAAGTATTTACGTGGAGGGCATGTTGGTGGGCTGAAGCATTCCTATCATATGCCACAAAGGAGGTCTGATTTTTAACTTCATTTTTTTCTTATAGAAGTATTTGAACCCTCTGTGACCATTAGCACTTGGGCATGTACACCTGTTCTTGGATGCAGTTATTTAAAACAGAGAACAGATTTTTTTCTCCCATAAATCGGGACAAGAAGAGGCAAGCGGGCTAAGGCCGAAGTGCTAACTTATTCAAAGAATCAGCAAAAGCAGAGAGTTCATTGTGTTTTTACAAATATGAACTCATTATTTTTTCCTCATCAACCTCCTGAGGTAAAAATTCTTCTAATTTTTCATATGAGGAAAAAAGAGGACAGAGTACTAGTCAATTAGGAAAGAGTAGCCATGGTCTCAGATGTTTCCCTGTTTGTATTTGGTGTCAACCTCCCGAGGCAAAACTTATTTTTCATATGAGGAAAGAAGAGGACAGAGTACTAGTCAATTAGGAAAGAGTAGTCATGGTCTCAGATGTTTCCCTGTTTGTATTTGGTGTCACTGTGACCTAAGTGTCTGAGAAAAAAAAAAACCTGAAACTAAAAAGGAATTCATGTGGCTCACAGTTTCAGAGGACCCAGCCCCACAGCCCGAGGAAAGCATAATACCACAGCAGCATTCGGAACACGACAGGCTGGGAAAGCGAGTCGGGAAGGGCTCAGGGTTGAGAGAAGCCCCTAAGAGCTGACCCTGAGTGACTTCCTTCCTTCAGCTGGACAAAGACTCCAGAAACTTCACAAATAATACTGTGCTGACTAGTTTTTTTTCCCCTTAACTTGACACAAACTAAAGCATTCTGGGAAGAGAAATCTCGACTGGGAAAATGCCCCCATCAGATGGGGATAAACCTGGGGGATGGGGGACATTTTGTGGTTGAAGATTGATGTTAGAAGACACAGCCACTGTGGGCAGAGCCATCTCTGGGCAGGAGGCCCCGAGAGGAATAGCAAAGGTGCTGCCTGTGAGCCCGGAACATGAATCCAGTAAACCATGCTTGGTCATGTTCTCTGCTTCAGTTCCTGCCTCCAGGTTCCTGCCTTGAGCTCCTATCCCGACTTCCCTTCTTGATAGACTATAAGGTAGAAACCAAATAAACTGTTTCCTCCTCATGTTGCTTTTGACCATGGTGGTTTCTCACAGCAGTAGAAAGCAAGCTAAGACTAAGTAGACTTCTTCAGAAGCCATTTCATTTTCTGGAGGCAAAACATTCTGATCATAATGTGGTAGTCTCAACCATTCACATTTCAACACTGCCGTAAGACTAGGTTTCAACAAAACACCCAACAGCCATGCATTCTAAAGAACTCAAATGGAAGTTGAAAGCATGCATATGCATGTGCACATGACATATGTAGTTATAGTTACATGTATATATGTAATATAAATATGCGCGGAATCTATGTACATATGGATATGTGTATTTATCATCTACCTAGCCCCAATTATCAATACGTCAGCTATGTAGTCATCTATCACTTATTATCTCCTACCCACTATCTGTATGTATGTATGTATGTATGTATGTATGTACGTATGTATGCATGTATGTCTGCATGTATTAGTTACTTTTTGATGCTGTGATAACATACCATGACCAAGGCAACTTACAGAAGACTTTATTTGGACTCACAGTGGCAAAGGGAGGGTCTGTGATATCAGATGAGCCATCACAGCAGGTGGCTGGAGCAGAAAGCTGAGAGATCACATCTTCAGCTACAAACATGGAGCAGACAGCGTGAACCAAAACTAAGCTAGGCTACAAACCTCCAGGGCCCACTCCTTGTGATCTCTCTCGATGTCCCTGCTCCCAGTGGACTAAGTATTCGGACACGCGAGCCTAGGTGATATGCTTGCCCTGAAACCGTCACCGTACACACTGTAGAAAGCTGTCGCAAAGGTAAGGCCACCCCCTCCTGAAGAATCGCGTGCCCTCGACATGCTTATCCATCGCGAGTTCCAGGCCTGCAGCTGTGCCTCTGCCTGTGAAAATGGGCTTTGAGTTTGAGCCAAACACAAGCATTTCTCCAGCCTTGTCACTACCGAGGGCCTTCAACTGTGCACACAAAAAACTGTATAGCAGACAGATCTTTACACACACACCACCAGGACCTGACATTACTTAACTGTATATAGTTCATAAGGCCACAAAAGCCAGTGGATGTGCGCTCAACTACCTGAAGCATGTGTTAAGATACAAGCTAATATATTAATTAATTGATTTAATTTTTTGATAATTGAAGATTTCTGTATAAGTATAGAAAGTTGTGTGAAATACCCTCCTGTATTACTGTAGAAGTGTCCACTGTGGCTGCACCTCACAGGAAGATAGTGAAGATCGCACCTGCAATATAGACAGGGACATATAGTCACCATATAGGTAGCCTCCTCACAAGGACCCTCTCATTGTGCTTGTATCCCATCCACTTGTCACCCATAGCCCCAGAACTCCTGGCAATAGCTAGTCAGTTCTGCATCTCTTTAATTTTACCATTTCTAGATGGTTACGTAGGGGAAGTCCCACAGGATGCAGTCGTGTGGAGTGGACATCTTCATTCAGCCTGCCTTTCTAGAGACTGGTCCAGGCGGTGTGCAGCCAATGGCTCACTCCTTTTCATCTGTGAGTGGTGTGCTATTGGATGCACTGTGGATACGCGCTGAAGGATGTTTGGGCTGTTTCCACTTGGGTGGGTGCTGTCGTGAATAAAACTGCTGAGAATATATTTGCTCAGGGTTTTGTGTGAACGGAGATGGACTTATCTCTATAAAGGCTCAGAAAAATATCTGTTATTGCACAGGCAACTTTGTGTTAGCTATCAAAGTCATCCACCAGCATTTCCCAGGCTTCTCTCTGTGGCTGCCAACATTTAGGTTTGTCGCACATTTTATTTTAATCATGTATATATGTATATGCATTCAAACAGCGATAATACACTCTGTTTTTCATTTTTGTTTCTTGTTAAAGGTGGTGTCAAATATTTTTGTTGTTTCTTCACCACTTGTGTATCATTTTGCCAAAACATCTTTTCATTTATTTACATTAGATATTAGATTAGATTATTATTTCTAAAAGGATTTTATGAAAATATTATGTTGTCATGATCCCATACCTTTACTTAAGGATCTATTGACAACTGCTAACTTCTGAGAGAAAGAGTCAGTGTTAATGGAGAATGTGGCCCCTGGCAGGTTGGCTGTGCACCAGTGGACGGTTTTCCACCCAGGAGTATGTGGCCAGCACCAACTGGATATGGAGGCTATTTATAATAATATTAAAAAAGAGTGCATGAAGTTGAGGGAGTGGGTAGGAGACGGTAGGTGGGTCTGAGAGCAGGGAGGGGTGCATATGTTCAAGTACACTGCATGCATGTGTGAACTTCTTGAGGAATTTCTATAGATGTCATATTAAAACATTAAGTTGTGTTTTTATTTTTTATTGTCTTTTCTTTGTCAGACAAATGGGTTGCATGTATTTTCTGCCAGTACGGAGAATTTTTTTTTCTTCTTAACAGAGATGAAAAGAAAATTAACCATTTCAATGATGTCCAACTTACTTATGTCAAATGTCAACCCTATGAACTTCATTACTATCTCTATACTGTCTTTAAGGTTTTTTTCTATTTATACTACACTTCAAGGTTTTAAGCTGGGTCTACCAAACAGCCCGGGGATGAAGAGCACATACTGTCTCTGCAGAAGACCTAAGTTCAGTGGTCAGTGTATGCTGTGTTGAGAGACTCCCACGTGGGCACACTCAAAATCAAAAACAAAGTTAAATTTAAAAATATGTTTTAAGATAATTTTGTAAAAGATAATTGATTTTGATCCATTTGATTGTTAAGCTCACTTAAACAATCTATTTCATTATTTCTTTACTAATGTGTTACCTATTGACACTCAAACCTCAGGGTCATTTACTTGTGAAACTATTTTTTTTTTTCCATAGAACTGCTTTGTTCTTTCCCTGCAAGTCACGTGAGTGTGTGCATGTGAGTCTGACTGGACCCAGTTCCATGGATCTATCTACCTGTCTCTCTTCCAATCACTACAGCCAACATCTCTCACTATGTAACTCATTGGGACTTATTCTGCTTTCAATATCATTTTAGCATTCCAATGCCTTTAATCGCGTACAATTTAGAATAACATTGTCTCTATCTCCAAAAGTATTTCTGGGTTTGAGTAGAAGAGACACAGAACTGATGGATATTATTGTAGGACAACAAGGTCATTTCTGTTTTGAGTCTTCCAACACAAGTACACAGAGTTTCTTCATTTTAATACTTATATATTCAGCATTTAACCTACACATGTTTGGTCGTCTTTACACTTAAGTGTTTCATTTTTAAATGACACTGGACTTCTACTGTTCTCAGACACGTGGTTATCACTAGCAGAATGAAACTGTTCAGATGTTCTCTTACATCCTGTGACTTTGCTACACTTACACATTCTAGGACTTTTCTCTTTCCCTCTTTCCCTTTTCTTCTGTATTTTCCTGTTTTCTTTCTTCCTTCTCTCCC
Organism: Myodes glareolus; assembly: GCF_982192425.1. Classification (NCBI taxonomy): domain Eukaryota; kingdom Metazoa; phylum Chordata; class Mammalia; order Rodentia; family Cricetidae; genus Myodes; species Myodes glareolus. The sequence continues at coordinate 7,435,816 of NC_142035.1, forward strand.
ATTTCTCTTTGCCTTACTTCTTTCCTCCATCCCTTTTTCCTTCCTAATATGTTACAATTTTAATTTTCCCCACTTATGACGATTTATGCCCCCGCCACAGGCACACTTCTTTATTACCTCTTCTTGTCTTTCTTGGAATGAGCACGTGTGGCTCCAGCAAATGCCATTGTCATGTTTTCAGATTTAGAAAACAAAGCACTTAGTCTTTCCCTGCTAATAAGCACGTTATTTGAATTTGTAAAAGGATAATTTTATCCAGTGGAGGAAATATCTGTTATTCCTATTTGGTGAGTTTGATTTTTTTAACATAAACAGTTTTTAAATTTTGCCAAAATCATTTTTCACATCAATTGATTTGATCATTGTTTTCATCTTCTTGAGTCTGCCAATTGAGTGGATTACACTGATTGATGTTTGAATGCTGAGATAGCTTCCCAGCCTTGAAATAAGACTTTCTTGGCCATGGCATGTAATTAGGTTTATATATTGCTGAATTCTGCTTATAAACAATTTTTGGGATTTTTGCATTTGTATTCATGAAGGCTATGCTTCCACACTTTTTTTTAATTCTTCTGACTTTGACTATTTTTATTATTAGTGTAATTGAAGCTTCATCAAATGTACTGGGGATAATTCTATTTCTTCTGTGTTCTGGAAAAGATTATGGAGACCTGTTGTTAATTCACCTTTGAATGTTTGATAAAGTAAATTTAGCTGGGTCTCAAGATGTTTTTTAAAAGAGTTAATTTAGGGAACAGGACAGATGGCTCAGTAGTTAAGTATACTCACTACTGTTGCAGAGGACCCAGGTTCAGATAAACACACACACACACACACACACACACACACACACACACACACACGAACACACACCACATTGCAGTGTAGAAGCACCCTCAGCTACAGTTCCCAAGGATCTACCTCCCTCTTCTGACTGTTACAGCTACTTCACTCATGTGGTACACGTGTGCACATGCACTTGTGTAGCACACATGTATTCATGCAGGCAGACACTCAGACATATACCAATAATCTTTTAAAAAATTCAGTTTCTTAGTTCTGTGGTCTTTTAGTATGCTGCTTTATAATGTTTTAAAACTTTTTTTTTGAGGAACTGATCCTTCTCATCTAAGTTCACAAATTGTGTGTAGAACCCATTGTAGGATTCTGTTTTTATCATTCTCCTTTAATAGCACTAATAGCACTGAAATTTCTCCACTCGGTCATCCATGGATTTTATGATATACATGTATGTAGTATGTATGTATGTATGTATGTATGTATGTATATAAGATTTCTCACTGTATAATTTCTATGTATACATAAAATTTCTCTTTATAGATAAATGTATGTATATATAACATATAATTTCTAGTTTAATTCCATTTTGGTCATTAAAGACATTCTTTATGATTTACATGGAGCAAATTGCCTCATGTGAGTGTAGTTGCTTTGTTCCATGTTTCATAGTACTTGTATATGTAAGCTGTGATTTTGAACCAAAAAAGTAGCACTATGACAACTGAGCATTCTCTCCAGCTCTTTCCTCTTCCTCTCCCTCCTTCTTCTCCTCCTCAGCATCTCAGCACCTCTCTTCTGGGAACTGGGCTTAAGGACGCATCCCTTCCAAGTGTCCTACCCCTGAACATATTCAGAGCTCTTTCTAGTCCTCATTTTGAGACAAGACAGGCTCTCACTGAATTGCCCAGGCTGCCTTTGACTCTGTAACCCCTCTCCTTCACATTCCTGACTGGCTAGGATTGTGGGCCCTTGTCACCAGGCCTGGCTGTAAGTTCCCTTTAACGCTCAGATGTATTCTACTCTCCTGCCACTGCCAGGGTCACTCAAGGCAGACTTCAGCCCCTCCGCACTGCTTGTGCTCACACTGGAGGATACTCTCTTTCATACGGAAACTGCAGGGGCTGTAGAGGTTGCGTGGGAGGGACACACCACCACAGGCACAGCGATGTGAAATCCTGGCTGGGAACTTGAGTAATGACACGAATTCACGGTCATAGCAAGGGTTCCCGGTTTTAAACTTGGAGCACACTGTTGTGCTGATGCTCACTACGGGCTTTTGTGTCTGTGAGGTGTGTTTGCACTTCTCCCAGGACTTTCACAAGGCTGTTTTTCTTCATTACTGCACTCTGCCTTTAAATATGTGATTGGGATTAGCAAGATGTTGCCAACTTCAAATTCATGATTGATTGCATGTAGTCTTTATAATTTTATGTCATTAGCACCATCGAAAGAAGGTCTGATTCCATGAGATTCCGGACACATAAGTTCTTTCCCTGGCAGAGACCTCATTCCTTTTCCTTCAATCAATTTGCCCCTCTTTAGCTCCATCCTTGGTACCCATGTTCACCTTTGCCCTCCTCCAGGAATTTGTACACATTACCATCAGCTCTGTTTTGAAATACTCAGATATTTAAACATGATATTACATTGATCATAGTGACCATAAGTTGCTAATCTATGTTAATAGTCTTATAAGGATATTTAACTTCTATTTCCAGCTCCCACCATCGAATCTGGTACATATGAGGTTGATAAATGTGCATTTAATGCAAATTATATTCAGTTTGTAAAAAGTAAAGAAGTAGCCCTGTGTTACAGGTGAATAATTTGAATTTCCTCATTAATGACATTTTTTCTTATGAGGTCAGGAATTTAACAGAGATCAAAATAAAGATGAAGATAGTGGATATGCCCACTAATGATAATCAATATTTACACCCCACATTTACACTTATCAATTTTGAACCTTTTTCAGCTCCATTAGCAATCCTCAGTGCCCTAGAAACATGGGGATTGATTGCCCTACGAGGTAAAGTACCAAGTCTTCAACCCAATATAAACTTGATGTGCACATTACAACTTCAATGTCACCTCAGCCAGGTCTCCACAGCCACACCTATTGGTTGCGGCAAGTCACTGGGAGGTTCCTGCTCACTCAGGTGTCTGTGGTCTGGTTTTAGTGCAGCTAAGCAGTGTTTGTCCTTCTGGAGGGCACCACAGATTGGCCACCCATGCTGTAGCTACAGTCTGTAACAGTGGAATAAGTAGTTCAACTTCCAAGGGAGCTTGCTGGTCCTGGTTAATCCCCCTGGACAGACCTCTGGTCCTGCTCGACACCATTGTGTAGAGAAGTAGTCATCTTTCTGGGAGCTGACACCTCTTGTCCACGACTTTCATCTATAGAAGCTGGGACTGTACATTAATCTGTTTCGATTTCCAAAACTCTTTGACCTTACTTGTTTCTATGAATATTGGCCAATACATTGGCAATTTAAAAGGAGGGGAGGAAGAGAGACTTTTAAAAATTTTTTCCAGGCACCTAGAGAACAGAAAAAAAGATTCACACACTCAGTCACCTACTGAGTAAGCCGTGTGCACATTCAGATGCAGGATTTAATCTGAAGTCGGTGTTTTCAGTGATCCATGTTATTTGCTTTTCCAGAGATGTGTAAAAGAATGTTCCTTAGAGAAGAGATGGTTTTCTCTCCACGCCATCCTAGGCCTCTAATGGCCATGCTGGGGGACATGCGAAGGTGGAGACTTGTTCCCGTCTCAAATCAGGCATGCAGGTATTCCACAGTGTTTGACATTCCTCAACATATCAGCTTTGCCTGCAGATCTTATGGCTAAAATATTGTGTCAGACTGACACGGCCATAAACGCAGTAACTGCCAAATTTATAGACCAGCAAAGAAGGCTAGAATTCCAATTATCAGTGAACCAAAGAAACCATCTTCAATAAAGAAGATATAGGGAAAGGTGTCTGAGGGAGGGAGAGAGTAGAGACTGATTGAATAACTCAATGAACACCCATGTGGTTCTGCCCCCTTCTGGCCTTGTTAGGTATTGGAGGATTACAGTGAATTTCTCTATCAACAATCTTTGGCTTTCTAACTAATACCACTCAGTGGTCTTCACCACAGCAAGACAATCGCTTCTCAGGACTTCTCACTTAGAAACAGTAATAGGAATTTAGACATCTCCTTTGACTAAGTTTTTGACTGACCTTTGGGTGCCAGGCAAAAGTGAAAGACGAAACATGGGAAGACCTTGCCGCCATTCTTTGTGGCCATGCCCTAAACCATTTCTGACCCTATTGTGACTGGGGGAAATTTGACTTCGCGGGGTGTTGAGTCTCTGAGTATATTGTCCTGGGGGAGAAATGTGGACTCGTCAGGTTCCACAGAACATCCTTTACAGGCCGGAGGAGTTCTCCTTGCCAGGTGGCACACTGTAAGGGCCTACTCTGAATGTTCGGGCTCCCTCCCTGTCCCCTCCCAGCTCTTTGGGAGACCCACTTCAAGAAAGCCTTAATTGGTTCTCTAAGTGGAGGCTGAAGGAACAGACGTTCAAATCTAACCTTTACCATCACACAGAGCTTTGTGACGAGAGAGTGGGGTCAAGGACACGAGTCTCTCTCAAGGCACTGGGATACAGCGAGGGGTGGGAACAATACCAGAGACTGAAGTTGGGGGGAGACAGTATGTGTCTACTCTCTAGGTTGACTCTTTAATAGGGAAAAATAGTTTTTAAAATGTTGGGCTGAACTCCTCCACCAAGTGCCAGGTATTGGTCCAAAAATCGCCAAGTTCTAAGGTTGTGTCTTGTACAAGGTCTACCTTGCCCTCCCTTCTTCCTTCTTACCATCTTCAACCATGGTCTGCTATTTTCTGCTCGAAGTGGTCGAGCCTACAGGACAGAGGTTGAGAAATGGTGAGATTCTGATCAGGTCATTTTCTTTAAGAAGTTATCTTACAAATTGCCCTTGTCTCTATTGCTGCGTTTGATAGGACACCTGTGACGTCAGCAGAGATGATTTAAGTAAATACTTCAATCAGCAGTGTGCTCTGAGAAAATCATAGGCATGGGGTGGGTGGGAAAGCAGAAGAACCATGAGATTCGAGGAACAGTCAGTAGGGACATGGAGGGGATATGGAGAAGCATCGTGGCCGAGCATACATTTAGCCGGCCTATGAACAGTGATAGGAACAGAGGGATGAAGGCGGAGTGACAGAGGGCTCATGAGTGATGGAGGAAGTACACTTTCTTTGTTGACTTCATCTTGGCTTCATCATCTCTGTGGTTCCAGATGTTTCCCCAACCTGGGTTTCTTGAGAGAATCTTGCTGTTTGTAGCACTAACTCCCCTGATGTTTCTTCTGGCTCAGATGCTTTCTCGGTGCCTTAGACACTTTCTTTGTAATCTTAGTGGCATCCATTGTCTCTAGCACTAGAAGAAACTAAGGTTGCTGTTGATCTTAGCATAGCCAGGCTCAACTCAGCCAAGTGAGAAGAGAAAGGCTTTGAGGAGTGGGCATCATTCAGATGCAGCCTCAGACAGATCCCAACAGCGAAAGTCTCCTGACAACACCCCTGAGTAACTGACTGGATTCGCTGAATAACAGTTCTGTAGGTTCCGTGCGCATTTCGGGGTCATCAGTAAATTTTGTATTTCCAAAGACTCGATGCAGAAGAAAATTCAGGTTTCATGCTTTCTGTCCATTGTCCGCTAGTTGCAGCATTACTTATTTGAGCACCACATTGATGCTTAGTGAATGTCTTCAGATTCGACTGAGCTCTGACTTGACAAGTACACTATCCAGCTCATTGCACCAACAATCAGAACAACACTCCCCATGCAGTAATAGGAGATAGTTTTTAAACAAAAGCTGTTGGCATTGCATCATTATTAACACACACACACACACAAAGTAAAGGAAATATCATTTGTGTAAAAATTTTATGTTGTTAAGACAATACTTGAAATTAAATTAAAATGTCTTTCTAGTCCTTAATGAATTCATATTTAATACAAGGTAACAAAAATATGATCAAGTAAGTTAAAAGTTCTAGCACACAAGGGGAGGGGCTCTCAAGGCCTCACTCCCAGCAAGTGATGGGTGCTGGGTGAGGAAGAGCCACGTCTCTTCATGTGGTAGATGTGGGTAGGTTGCCATTGGCCTAGTGGGTGATCCCATGCCTATGTGTGTATAGGGAACAATATTTGGAATTAGTGGATTACTAAAAAATAAAATAAAATCAAGGACATAAAGCTAGAGGAAGATGTATAGAGCATAGCCCTGGAAAAGCTGGAGGGAGGCCGACTATGAAGGAGAGTCATTGCATACATGTATGAATTTTCCACAGAATAAATTCAAAACTTCAATGGCTGCCAAAATCTAATGTCTATATTTGTGGTCACATCTCTGCCGTACCCTCCAGCTGCTGAGTTCTCCAGCTGTTGTACTGTGTGATAGTTCATCTACTTTAAGATCTGCTTTACATTGCCAACCCAAGCAGGAGTTTTAATAGGCATCTTTATGATGGACATTAAGTATTTTTTATTTAATCTTGAGAAACCATACAAATATGTACACAATATACTTTGCATACTCCATATTTATGGTGATTTATATAGTCTTATGTTTATGTATGCTACTATTTACAAAACTCATTTGTTCAGCAAATATTTGAGGTAAGTCTGCATGCCATGCACTGTGGGTATCAAGTAGAAGTAAGAAAACCCCACACCCGCAAGATGCATGATCGCAAGGGGAAGTCAGACAACAAAATGAATGATAGGTGATAAAGGGCTAACGACAACATGATCAAATGTGTTTGTGGGTGCTACAAAAAGAAGGAGCGGCCATTTATTTTGTTTTGTGCAGAGACAGAGCTAGGACCAAATACAGATGATTAAGTATTTAATGAACGACTTTTGCTGGCGACAGCAGAGTCCATTTGGAAAATGCAAGGTGGATAAACTTTCCTCTGAGCTCTCAGGACTGACAGCAGAGAGAAAACGTCCACAGCAAGAACGAGATTCAATTGAAGAAAATCACTGTTCAGTGAACTGTTGCTAAATCTTGACCCACAGCCTCACAGCTTGGGTGAGCTCTGGCTTCAATGTCAGACAGAACTTTTGTAGACAGGAAGAGGAAAAACAAACCTCTGGCTTGGTGTCTGTTCTCTGTATGAATGCAGAGAGAATTTGCCCGGGTTCTGAAATGTCTCCGTAGGCCAAGAAAGAGATAGTAAGATGAAGGCCATTAAGAAAATTAGCAAGTCAGTCAGACTGAAGGGGATGTAGTCTAGTGCTCCTGGGGTCAGAATGAGTCTTCTGGCATCTGGACTGTGTTTATACACAGCTGTCCTGACAACACTAATACATTCTCCAATCCAAAACCTACTCAGACTAGCCGGAGCCGTGTTACTTTTGTTTCGGAGCCACTCCTAGTTTTCCAAAGGAAAAGTAAAAATGTCACCATCCTTACTCACTGGTATGCTTTGAAAGGGACTTTCTCCATTAATTCATTGGGAATTCTTCCTCAACACATTCATTGTATGGCTAACATATGGGCATTATGGTGCACATTAGTTACTTCTGTCCATGTGGTACAGCACTATGACCAAGGCAACTTATAGAAGTAAGTGTTTGTTTGGGCTTAAGGTTCCAGAAGGATAGGACACTATCATGGTGGGAAAGCACGGCAACAAGCCATGGGAAGCTGAGAGTGCACATCTTCAAAGGCAAGAACGAAGCAGAAGGAGAACTGGAGCTAATAGGTGGCTGTAAATTCTCAACCCCACACCTATTGACATAGTCCCTTCAACAAGGCTGAGCCTACTAAGTTTCCCCAAAACATCACTACCCCTGAGGGACCAAGTGTTCAAATATTGAGAATATAGGGACCATTTCTTATTTAAGTCACCAATGGGAGAATTTACTGGGGTTAGCAGCAGGCAATGCCATGAGCCTCATAGAGTTTATGTTTCAGATCAGCAAACTCACTATTAACAGTTAAATACATGTCACAACAGTCTCTGGTGCAGAACAATTGTCTATCTTCTGTCAATTATGTTTTAAATAAATGCTGATTGGCCAGTAATCAGGCAGGAAGTATAGGTGGGACAACCAGACAGAAAGTAGAGGAGGGCCAATGAGAACAAGATAATTCTGGGAAGGACGAAGCCTATTTCTCCCCAGTCCTGTCCAGACACAGAAGAAGGAAGATGTGACCTGCCCTACTGAAAAAGATGTTGAGCCATGTGGCTAACATATACTAGAATAATAGGCTAATATAAGTTATAAGAGTTAATAAGAAGCCTTAGCTAATGGGTCAATCAGTTTATCATTAATATAGATCACTGTGTGATTTCTTTGGGACTAAATGGCTGTGGGACCTGGTGGAAGGACAGAAACCAGGCAGGACAGAAACCCAGACAACAAGCCTCTGTCCATTTCAGGAAATAACTGGAGTAATTATATTACAGATAGTAAATGAGAGGATGTGGAGTAGGATCAGAGCTGAGGCATTTCTAGCAAAGAGCAAGGAAGGAATTTTGAGGGCAGACAGCAGGGATTATAGCTCACATCCAGCTTTAATGTTCCCAGTTTGAACGTATCACCCAGGCAGGACAGGGTCAGTTGAAATAAACCAATAAAAATGGTTGAAATGAGCTCTGTAGAATAACCTAGATTTCCAGAGTGTGTCACAGGAGTAGAAGAGGCGAGGCAGAGGAAGAAGGACCATTTAGGCTGGAATTTCTCCTAACGGCACTATAGCACCAATTATTATTGATTTGGCATGTACGTTGAGATTTGAGAGATAATGACTCGTGACTCATTTCCTCCCACTCTGAGTTCTACATTGACTGCAAAGAAAAAAAAAGAGTAAAGATAGTTGAAAATCAGAATCTCAGCTCTTTTATACTAACAGGCCTCTGTTTGGAGAGATTTCATTTCAGATGGAAGCCATGAGTAAGCTACAGGGTTCTGGACGTAAGCTTGATATAGCCAAACAGAGCAACCCAAAGGGAAAAAAAAGAAGCCTTAGCTGTGTCAAATAACCAAGAACAGTGGTATTCCTCTAATGAATGTGGAGTTGGTTACTGACCAGGGACACTTCATCTTGCTACTTCTGAAAGGTCAGAATGTCTTGCGTAATTCTCACATAGGAACTCAGAGGAAGGAGGAAAAACCCATCCAGTGAATATGCAACAATACCAGTCACTATTTAAGTTCTAGATGTCTTGACCGCTCATTTGTGACTTCCAAGGATAATTTTTTTCATACATGATAATTGTGTTCTGAAACAATAAGCATGATCTGACAGAAGCTGTTCGACCGAAGGCAGAAGGAAAATTCTCAAATCTGGGTGATGGTGTTTGCTTTTGCTTTATATCTGACTCAGTAGAACAAAATCAGTATTTAAAGGGTGTACCTCCAGTGTTAAATATGGGTTTGTGGCAATGGTGTGCTTTCCTCAGTTCCTAAGTTTCCACTAGTAAAGATTTTCATGCCGTAATTCATTGTGGAGTAAATAAAATGATAGAAAATATACAGGTTTGATGACAGTTTCAAAATTACTACCCAGAAGCTGAGACTGCATCTGTCAACTGGAACAGACTGTGTAAGTCCTTAAGCCCCACTCTGCTCTATGAGCCAGGATCTTGAATCCTGGGCTCACAATTTATAACTAAAAAGAGACTTTGTAGCCTCTTGGAACTGTGCATTCCTTAGGGATCTGGAAGGACACTTTCAACATGAGACAACTTTCCAGAGATCATGACCAAGCCATTGCTAATGTCATCAACTCTATCTTCATCCTCCTTGTTGTGGCCATCACACTCTTACTTAGAGGGAAAACATGGCTATTGCTACTCCCCAATCAGTAGATCTGTGCCTGTACTGATGAAAGATCAGAACTGTCATGGCAAGCCAGGCTCTACATTGCCTACCATATCCTTTATTTTTACCTGGTGGTTACCTTAGCAACAGTTCTCCTGCAGCTGTTGCTCAAATGATGTAAATGGAGAGATTCCCAGACTCACGTGTATTCATTTCTTTCTTCAATGCCACTCCGTCATGGTACTCTACATCCAGAATCAATGAGTTGATCACATAACAGGTCTTCACCAGAAGGTTGATGTAAAGTGATGTGCATACATGGGCCCTTGGGTGCTGTTTTCACATGTAGTATTTCTGCCTCCAGATGTGTCTATAAACTATTCACTTTAATATTTAATGTAATTTATTTATGAACAATAGATCTGAAAACAGGGTGTTATACACACGCACATAGAGCATAGGTCCATGTAAGTAACCTCTAAGATGGGTGATGTAGGAAAAATAATGAGTTGGGAAATTTGATGATACCTTTGTTGACCCAGAACCAGAAGTGGAGCATTGGCTTTCTTTCTCATAATCTATAGCACAGGCTAAAGAGAACAGGACTTTTGGATGGATAACACCTATTAGAGCTTTTTCTTCTATGGCTCAAGGTAAATAAAATGAAGTGGTTATTAGAAGTTTATCTCTTACAGTAAGCTAACAGGTTCTACTGCAAAGGCTATGGCTTCACATCAGACACCCTAGAATCCCCTTCCTCAACCGTGTGATGGAAAAGAATGTGGTGAACCATCTACTAGTCATCCTGAAAGGACTCTGGGCAGGTGCTGACATGCTTTGATGCATCCGGATGTGTTCATTGCATATCATAAAGGCTCAGTTCCATGACCAGGTTCCTAGATTAAGATGGACAGATTCATTTTCTGCCTCAGTTTCTGCTCTATTCACTTCTATTTATTTAACTCTGAAAGACATTGGGTAAGGAGCATGCTCCAGAGTCTTGATACTGTCTTCGTGATATTCACAATAGGGATCTCTCTGGTGTGCTGTATTTCCCAATACCTTTACCTGTTTGCATGTCACAGTGTGGCTTCAACAAGAGGAGAAGAAAAACCAAAGGAAGGCAAGAGTAAGAAGAGGGACACTAAAGCCTGTAAATTCACATTGAGAGCAGAGACCAAAATGAAGACAATAGAGCAATTCTCATGCTGGGCATTTGGGCCACCATTTCCTGGACTTAAAGGTGTGATCCCCCAAGATGGTAACTGCTAAATAAAATTATGGGAGGGAGGCCAAGGTTTGGGACAGAGATTTAACACTGTACCCCAACCAAACAGGCCAAATCAAATTGGAATCACTTCTAATAATGGAATACAGTCAAACTGGACTCTTCTTGAAAATTTTGACACAGTGAGAAACACACTCAATATCATAGCCAGAAGTCATTTTTGATAATAGCTCATCTATTTAAAAGCAATCTAAACCATCAAACTGCTCAATTAAAGATTAAATTCTCATTAAAGAACTTAAGAAAAAAACCAGCAATCCCTTTTATGTTTTTATTTTTTTGCTTGTCCACACTGGTACCCTTGTTTTCATTGTTTTAAGCACGTCCATTCATTTGCTTTCTGATTGTATCTGTGGGTTCAGTCTTTGTCATGATGACACAGTACTCTACAATGTCTTTCTCTTGCTTGCCTGTTGAAGCTTTGGCACTTCCCCTGGGCTTGTGAAATCCTCTGTGAAGCATCACTGCTACCAGTCTTCCTTAAGATGCTCACTTCTCTATAGCTACACCTATGCAGTCCTAGAGTGGGATTTTCCATTTATGGATCTGTGGTAGCAGATCCATAAAGCAAATGGGCTGTTATTGTCTTTATATCTTCTTCAATTGTTTTCCGCATCTTGGAGTTATTTGGATCCAGAATCACTTTCTTAGAGTTCTTTTTATGATCACCAAATTGAAAATCGCTTCCTTATGATTCCACATCTAATATTTTATGAGAAATAATAATTAACTTATAGGTCAAGCTCCCAGCGTCTTTGTAAGAACATAAATCTGAACTCAAATTTTTAATCCTCAATGCCCAAACAATTCCTACAATGCAGTAAGTGTTCAATGAAGATTGCTGAATAAATGGGTGATTCTCTTAATCTTTCCAATTCACTCTGTTAAGATGCAAAAACATAAGCATACTACTACTTGATAACTGATGACTGTGTGAACAGATGCATTAATGACATATTTGAGAAAAATAAAAGTAAGACAGAGATTCATAGCAAGGCTTGCCACATTAGTAATATAGATTTCTGGATCAGAGTTTGCCGTACAAATCACAAACCTTTGACAGAGGGGTTCATTAAGGCAGACACACTTACTTGTATAGAACCTCCAAATCTCTGTTTTTGGAATCCCAGAAAACAATCTTGTAAAATCTGCTATTGTGCCATTGTTAGAGTCTTAGACATGTACCTCTCATCTCCTATAATAGAACTCTGATTTGTTTCTGGAATCAAAACATATAACAACATAGATTTCTAAGGATATTGGTGTTTCTATTATGAAAAATTTTGTTAATGAACAGTGGTATTTTATTTATGGCCTTAGGAAAATTCTATTAATTGAGCAGTTTTATCTTTCCCCAGGTAAACTTTGCCATCCACAATTAAAGTAGATCACACTTTGGATCCCATGGAGAATGATGCTTACGGGCTCAGTGATACTGGTTCCTCCTTCACAGTTTTGATGGTGTCTGTCCATCCTTTCCAGGGACATACACTGAAATATCTAATAAGATGCAGCCATTGACTTGGCTTTCATAATATGCGCAGACTTTTAGATTTGGTTGAGAATCTGACCTATCTATTTTGATAACCACTCCTGTCATACTTGTGCCTTATACCATTAACAGCATGCCTATCAAAGAATTTTCCAGACTGTCATGTTGACATTGGCTAATTTAGGATGAAATTCCACGAATGTCCAAAAGATCCCCAGAAGGAACCTCATTTGTTGAGGAGAAATTTTCCTTGCAAAGATATTGGCTGTGGCTTTAAAGTATAGTGAACTTGAGAAAAAATGAATTGAATAGAATCTCAATGAGAGTTTGCTAAATGCACTCTCATTAAACTGAGAACAGTTAGGGCTGCCTCTCAGTGGTCAAGCGTTCTCTCTCTCTCTCTCTCTCTCTCTCTCTCTCTCTCTCTCTCTCTCTCTCAGTAAGCACAAAGTCCTGGGTTCAGTCTTTAGTGCTGATGGAAGAAGAAAACTCATTTTGTCCTCCAATCTTTTCTTTTTCTTTCCCTTTCACTCTTGTTAGTCTGTGGCAAATTGCAATCATATGTGATTATTCTCTACTCAAAATAAGAGGAACCAAGGTCAAGAAATCAGCATGGTATCTTCGGCTAGAGTCAGAGGTGTTGATGTGATCCTCCTCTCAACTTCCAGCCTAAGGTCACTGACACTCAATAGTGATGGGCACAGCTGCGTCCGGGTCTTGGTTGCTAAGGACCAATTCTCTGTTGAATAGAATGGACTCTTATCAAGAAAATAGCTGATTCCTCCATCTTGTCTAGGAAAAGAATAGGCCAACTTAGAGCACTTTATTGTACCAAAAGTAAAATCAGGCTCACAGAATGATGAACACACATCAGAAAGATGACAGATAGTTGAAAGAGCTCCTGTTGGCCAAAGTCGGGAACAATCTGAACCTCAAAATAAGTGACAGTAAAGATTACAATTCATTAGCCAGAAACCAGCAAATCCATACGAATATAAACATATACATGAATGAAAGGATTGCTTCTTATATAGTAGGATGCAAGCTAATAAATGATAAAGAAATTATCGAATGACAATAGCTAAATCTAATAGCAGCAATTATTAATTGGGGCAGAACGTGTCCATGGTAAAAGTGGGAAGGGATTTGGGTAGGGCACAAGAAGATGGGAAGTTACTGGGTTTCAGAGTCCTCTTACCGAGTGAAGTGGTGAGTAGTTGGCTCTCAGGAAAGGTATCAGGGAGATACCATCTGAATTGAGCAATTGGGTGGATGGGTTCTACATGGTCAGCAATAAGATCTGTATCAGAAGCTTTGGGGTTTAAGCCAAACGGAAGATAAACGTCATGTCTATGACAGTGGGTTAAACTTACATACTCTGGGGCTAGATAAATGGCTTGAGATTTAAGAACAGTGGCTTCTCACCTGTGTGGTAGTGATGCTCACCTTTAATCCTGGCACTGGGAAGGCAAAGGCAGGTGAGTCTCTGTGAGTTTGAGGCCAGCCTGGTCTACAAGAGCTAGTTCTAAGACAGGCTCCAATGCTACAGAGAAGCCCTGTCTCAATAAACCAAAAACTGAGAGAGAGAGAGAGAGAGAGAGAGAGAGAGGAAGAAATAAACAAACAGTGACTTCTTTTCCAGAGGGCCTGGGTTCAATTTCCAGTGCCACATCAAGGTCTACAACTGTCTATATCTCCAGTTTCAGAGGATCTGACATCATCTTTGGCCTAGGGTATCAGGCATGCGGGTGATGCATAGATATACATGAAGGCAAAACAACTATACATATAAATAAAATCCTTTATAAATACATTCTCTGATGTAGATTGGAGATCAGAGAACCAATAGATAAGTGACTATTGTCATGTTTGACACTGACACACCTTCCTTTTCTTGCAAGGCCATTAGTGGGAGAATTAGAAAAATGATACGCCCGAAGACCAAGAGTTATATGGAAAATGCTTTCACCTTATCTATATAATTTTGAAATTATTTCAAAATGCATATGTTTCTAGGTACTAGAAACGTGATAGACATATCCATAGTTTGCTGTTGTTACTCTATATCTTTGTTTAATATTTTTTTATTTATGTATTTGTGTGTGCCTATGTATGTACATGATACGTGTATACATGAGTGAACAAGGAAACTAGGAGGGGGCGTTCCATCTCCTGGAGTTAGAGTTACAGGCAGTTCCAAGCTGCCAGTGTGGGTGCTAAGAGCAGAATTTAGGTCCTCTGGAAGGGCGGCGAGCCTTCCAACCACTGAGCAATCTCTCAAATTCCTATTCAGCATTCTTCTAGTTACTTTCTCCTCTTGCTGTGAACTCATGTACAGCAGATGCTTACTGGTTGTATGTTTGTCAGCTGTCGGTGGTATCACCCTAATTTAAGGAAGCATCAGATTCGTCCTATGATTTAAGCCCATCCCATCTAACTCACATCTTCCCAGCCCATCCTGTGTTATTCCTCTTCACCGGCTCTGCTCTATTTTCCCATTTCTTCATCAATGCACGAGGGTCTCTGCAGGTGGTGTTCCTTCAGTCTGGAACATTTGCTTCCTCTCTACATACAGGCTTCTCTCACTTTGATTCCTCAGTGGTTTCAGTTCTCAACTCAGGACATCATTTCCTTGGGATTGGTCTCCTACTGACGAAATGACCAACCACCAACTGTGGCCGCAAACACAGCCACTTCTTCCTTCCCTAGCACGTTACCCCATGTAGCCCTCATGGACTTTGTTGGTCCATGGTGTGTATTTACTTCTTTACCCAGTGTCTGTTCTTTGTCTTGCTTCCCTCTCATTTGGACCACCTGTTCTCTTTATTTACATCCCTGTCTCCAAAGCTTGGCACCAGGGCTTCATCATTAGGTGCTGCATGGAAAATACCCATGGTAGTAAATCTGCACTGATAACATTCCAGAGATGAGACAGGCTGCCACCCCCAACCTGTCATAGTTTAGACTCAGCTACGCATCACTAACCCTAATCACATTCAATCCACAACCACCGAATGAGTGGGGCTGGGTCTCCTAAGAAGACACCTGCTTATGCTGAAGAAATCATTTGATAATTCTTTTTTTTTTTTTTTTACATTTCATACAATTTTTAGGGCAGGCACCATCTCCTCTTATTCTCTAATTATTACATCTAGTAATATACAACTCATTTGGAGATAAAAGTATACAAAGAACTCATTTATTCTTTATTTTGTCTTAAAGTTTAACAAGAGTATAAATTTGAAGTTCTAAAAACTTAAAAATGTTCTTAGTTGAAAATGAGGCCAAAATATCTAAAATCTTTCCTGGAAAGACTACAAATGTATTTTTTTATTTTTTTTTTTCTGTACTTCTACAGAGTAAATACCCTGGGATCAACTGAACCAAAGAAAGAGCAACAATGTTGTGAAATATATAAAAATACCTAAATACATAAGGTATCCAGAATTTGAAATTATGCATGCTCTTTGGAGACCATCTCAGGAGACATGCAAAATATTGACTCTCTGTAGAATTCTTCTACATCAAGATGCTTTCCAGTCACTTTGGATTTGGGGAAGAATGTGGGGGAGCCATCACCACATACTCTCAATTTCTGATTGATTCCTTGCACCCCTCAGTTGTTGGAGCTTTGTGTGTGTGTGTGTGTGTGTGTGTGTGTGTGTGTGTATGCTTGTGTACTTATGTGTGCATGTATATTGTGCATGTGCATGTGGAAGACAGAGTGACCTCAGATGTCATTCTTCAAAAAGAATCCACTTTTTGTTGTTGTTTTGAGACAGGGTCTCTCGCGGGCCTTGAATTCCCCAAGTAGGCTAGGGTGACTGGCCAGCAATCTCCAGGAACCTGTCTGCCTGTTCCAGCGCTGGGATCACAGGGCTATAGCGCCATGCTCGACTTTTCTAGTTGGTTCTAGTTGAACCCAGGTCCTTATGCTTGCCAGGCAAGCTATTGACTGGGTCACCTCTCTGCCCCTGAATCTTGACTTGTCATGGAACCACCTACTTAGGGCTGTGCAAGTTTGGTAAACAAACAGAGTGGCAATAAACAAAAATCAAGCCTGCATTGCACACGAGTGACAGGTAATGCTCAGACAATGCTTCAAGTGTGCCTGGCACCGTTCAAACACTTTGCAAATATTTGTGCAGTTTCTTTCTCAGAGGCCAAGAGGAGGCTGAAAACTTGCACATAATCAGGTGTCCAGTCAATGTGAGATGCAGGATTTTCCCCTCAATTGATTAGCTATAGAGCCTTTCACCGTGATACTGAAAAGCTTGTGCGGTGTCTGATCACCGCAGGCTGCTCATTGGAAGGCCCAGCCTTCCATCGTGGCTGTCACACACCCTCCTGGCAGAGGTTCCAGAGTACCATGCGGGAATGTACTTAGCAAATACTCAGAACAAGAGCTAAGATCCTTCTTGCTCCACTTAAAAAACCTTTTGGTGCTTTTACTTGTTATCTCATTTCATCATTCTTTGCTTGTATGTGCTCTTGTGCGTGTGCACACAGGTGTGCACACATGTATATGTATGTTCATGTAGAGGCCAGAGGCAGACAGTGATTAAAACTGAGGGTCTTCCTGTAATTCTATTCCAATTTAAAAAGATAGTTTTAAAATGATTTGTTTTTAATTAAAAATATATTTTTAAATACTATGTATTCTGACTATGATTTTAACTCCTCTCAGATCATCCCTATCTCTCCCCACACCTAAATCCACTTCCTTCTTGCTCTCTCTCACTAGAAAACAAATGGGCATCTAGAAAATGATAAAAAGAAGATAAAATAAAAATAAAGAAACCCAAATAGGACAAAACAAATAAACAGAAATACGAAGAGCCAAAAGAAAATCATAGAGATACACATGTTGGTGATCACAGAAATCCCATCAAAACACAACACTGGTAACCATAATATACAAGCAAAATACCTGTAGGGTGTAGGGAAGGGAAAGAAAAATTAATGCCCAGAAAAAGTATTAAGAGACAAATAAACAAATGCAAAACCCACAAAACTCCAAAAAATACCATTGAGTTCATTTTGTGTTGGGTATCTACCGCTGGACTTGGGAAGAGGCTTGTATTCCAGTGAGACTCTGTTGGAGAAAACCAGTTTTTCATCTGCAGGTGGTTACCAAGTGGAGACAGTTTCTGTGCTAGGGATGTGGACTTGTGCTGCCTCACACTCTCGGCGCTGGTACCCTATCAGGACCAGGCCCTGTGCATGTTGCCATAGTCTCTGTGAGTTCATGTGAGCATCAGTCACGATGCACATGGTACCGGAGAGTACTCTGCATATCCGCAAAGGAGAAAAATAAACACCACCGGAGCTGAAAACCCTTCGATCCACAATGGTGACCTTGGTACACTAGTGCAATACTGGCACCAAGTGAGTGGGAGTAACTGAATATCAGATTGAATCTCAGAGCACTCTATGAGAGTGAGCATATCCCTGACACTGCTCAGGGGGCCAAGAACCTCATACTACATAGGCCAGGGACCTAGGGTTAGGCCAAATGCAATAAAATGACTCCTAACAGCTTTCTGCTATACTCGTAGATCAGTGTCTTGCTCAGCCATCATTAGAGGCACTTCCTCCTGCAGTATACGGGAAATAAATACAGAGAGAGACCCACAGCTCGACAACATGCAGAGTCCTAAAAGGGATGTGTCCATCAGTTCCCTCCACTCACGGCTCAGGGAACTGCACAGCAATGGAGGCAGGAAGATCTTAACAGCCAAAGGAGATGGAGCACAGCAAGGAAGCAAAACCTCCTAAAATTATTTATTTATGTTTAATTTTATGTGTATAAGTGTTGCCTCCAAGCATGTTAAATGCAAAGGCCACAGGACAGCATCAGATCTCCTGGAACTGGAGTTATGAATGGCTGGGAGACACCTGGTGGGTTCTGGGAACTGAATTTGTTCCTCTTTCAGGTTTTTTTTTTTTTTTTTTTTTTTTTTTTGACTCCTGAGCTTTCACCAGTCCCTCACATTATTTCTGGGGACAGAGTCTTTTCCTGAGCTGGGAGCTCACTGTTTTAGCCAAACTAGTGGACCCATGTGCACCCGGAATCCTCTCGTGCCTGCTTCCTTGGAATTATGGCTGCCGTATCTGCTGTGGTGTCTGACTGTTAAAGTGCGTTTCGGGTCCCCAAGCTTGCAAGACAAGTGCCCCAACAATGGAATCATCTTCTTAGTCCTGACTTTCTCCTTTAATGTTAATGCGGGTCCGAGAGATCTCTGTTGCTAGATGCTAATTTTTAAAGATTAGGAAACTGGGGCCCAGGCAGGACCTCGAGCCCAGGGTAACACAGCCAGCAAGTGATGGGAACTGTGAATTGTCGAAGTGACGTTTTAAATGACAGATCCATAGAGCCAGAGTCCTGGCTTCCTCTCTTCTTCTATTTCTATCTCCAGAAGTGAAATGGCAACATGTTTTATTTCCAGCTTATGTCTGCACGTGGCAGGCTGCCCCTGGCTTTCTTCATCTACTTTAATCTCTTGCTTTCCACACATATTATACCTTGTAAAGAATCAAAAGGATGAGTATGACCCTCATTAGCGGAAGGTGTTTGTGTGAGTTTAAAAATGGGACGTGGCAGCTGGTTTTGAACTTGGAGAGGTGCCGAAGCCTGCAGGTATCAGGCACCAAGCAACGCCTGTCTGAGTGGCGTCATTCTGTGAAAGGTGAAACCTCTCTTCGCACTCACAGCAAGGATATTCTTAGTGTGCGGATTTGGCTCTTAGACTTAAGAGGGGAAATGGATTCATTTTCAAGTACACTTGTGAAGGGGTCAGAGTGCTAAGCCACACTGCCTCGACTTTATGCTGAGATAGAGGCTCAGTAGCTCACATCTGATGGTCAGAGCAATGTCCACCTGTGTCAGAAAGCAGGCGCCCCCAGTTCCTGAAGTTACCATGGGGTTTGTTATGTCCTGGGCTCTCAGTTGCTTTATCTACATCTGTAAGTGGAATGGCTAAGCTTCCCTTTGTAGCTCTGGGATGGGTTTTGACTCACACTAGACAGAGCTCTGATCCTTATTGCATGTGTGTTGATGATTTTCTGTAAAGAAATGATTTGCATTCTCCCCATACTCTATTCTGGGTATAGAAAACAAAACAAAAACAACAAAGCAATATTAAGACCGAGATGAATGGATGATGCTATCTCCAGAACTGGGAAGAAGCAAACACGTTTCCTGGACTCCTGGCCTTATTTAATAAATAATGAACAAATACACATTAGGGTTCTACCTCACTGGGCATTGTGCACCAAATGATACCAGGGAAGAAAATAGAAATCACCTGAAAAGGTTATTTTGTGAGCAATTCCAGCAGAGTGTTTTGTAGTTAAGGTCTATAGCAACCAAGGATGATTGCAGTGGGTTGAAAATTACTCATTGCACACAGGAATTGCAAAATGCCTTTCTGTTAGCACATACCTAACACACGCTCACCTATCATTATCAAATCTGGGCACTGCCAGATATATCTAAATTTAACACGAAAAACAACAGATGGAGAGAAACATCACCCTACCTGTGCTCTCCAGGTGTGAACTGTGACTCATTGTGGGGAAATTAAGGGTCATAGAAGATAGTTAGCAGAAAGGCATGTCGTGCTAGAAAATGAAGGACGAAAGCAAGGAAGGAAGGAAGGAAGAAGGGAGGGAGGAAGGGAGGAAGGAAGAGGAGGGAGGAAGAGAGGGAGGGAGGGAGGGAGGGAGGGAGTAAGAAAGGAAAGAAGGAAATAATAGTGCATGGGTGAATGGATGGGTAGTTGAATGGTTCAGTAGATAAGTAAGTATTGAATCACTGGTGTGAATTACCAAGGACATAAAAGAATTCTGTGAGACTCAAATTCAGACATCACAGACATGGATAGATACTGAATAAAGATAATTGAACAAAGAGATTTCTACTTGAAAGTCTTCACTTATTTGGGGGCCGCACTTAGCAGGAAAGGGCTTAAAGGGGTCCGAGGACAATAGAAAGGCAATGAAAACCTGTGTGTTGTCTTGAGCTATTGTTTCTCATTTTCATACTCAATAGACAGAAAATCCAAAGGGATGTGACTAGAAAAGATACTGTATACTCTTTTAAATATGTGGAGACTGCTACAGAATCTTTTATGCATTTAAAATATTTTCTATTCTTGATCAAACTCGAGCCTGTAACAGTTAGTATCTAATTCTGATCTTTCTAGTCTCTTTTGTTTAAAAAAAACCTTTAGAGACAACTAAATATTTTGAAAATTAGCTCATAAAATGTTGCCATAATATAGAAGTCCATATACTTATTTAACAGTCTAATTCCACTGCCTTTGGGATCATCAGAGAACAATTCTCTCTGCATTTTCAAATATAATTTGGGACTGTGTTTGTATCACCATTGGCAATTCATGATGAAATAATAACTCAAGAGTACATTAAAATGATTTTGATACACTATAAACAAGATTAAATGATTATGACTATTTTGCATATAGATGTGGAAATTTCTTTTGAAATGTAAATGAATTTAAGAGAAATTTTATCCCTTTTCTGCTCAGTGTAAGGACACCTACTATAAACAGTAAATCACAACTCTTCATACAATAATTCCATGGAAAGCCTTGAGGCAAATGCAGGGATAATCTATATAATAAGGTTATGAGATGGAATATTTTCATCAAGCTCACGGAGGAAGTGAACACTCACAAGGAATCACAAGTAAGAATGCGATCACAAAATGAATCAGAATGAAGAGGTTGGATGTCTAGTTGTTCACTGCCAAATTCAGGAATCTGGAACAAAGCAACAAAGCCTTCATAGGGAAGAGAGAAGAGCCTGCCACCTGCCATCTCAAGTTATCACCTTAAAACTTGAAGATTTGCTCGTTTCCCCTTTGTTATTTCAGTAGACCTTGGGCATTGTACAACAGACACTTGGGGTAAATATTAGAATGGCTGATAAAATAGACAAGCCTACTAATTTAACAAATGTGGCCAAAATATTACTTAAGTACAAATACGCAAATAAATACTAGACAAGGGGTCCACTCACACAATGCTTCAATATTTGTGCTGATGATAGACAGGCAAAAAGCTGTGTACAGTGCTGAATGCTAATGTGGTAAAAATAGGCAAGGATGGGCTGTCAGTGTGACCGAGGAAGAGCACCTAACTCAGGCTAAGGCTTCTAGAAATATTTCCAAGAAGAAGGAATTCTTCAAATAATATGTTTAGTTAGGCAAATCCCTAGGAGATGCTGGGCCACAAGATATATATTCTACTTTATAAATAAAATACAGATTTGGAAAGTCACAAGAGTGGGTTTTCCTCTAGGGTCTACAATCTCAGCAGCCAAGGGTAATTGGTTAGGTTAGAACACCAGGAATGAATTGCCTCCTTCTAAGCAGGCCGTTAGTCCAATTAAATGGATGTTGGCTACCCCAAGATATAAGTGCCACTATTGTGCTCTTGGGGATATTATGCCCGCCTCATCATTGTTGTGGTCTACAGGCTTTCCAGCTCGGTAGGAATATTGATTGCTTTTCTCCCTTGACAGCTTATACAGTTCCTTCAACGATTAGAGGTAGTCCTTGGGGATAAGGCTTAAAGGTCAGTTCCAGCTGGATTTTATTTTTTGCCTTTTGAAATATCCAAAAAATTAAATAAAATAAAAAGAAACTGACAAGTTGTTTTTAAAGCATTTGTCCTCTGATTTTATGTTAATGTATGTGACATACTCTTGTTGGTATCATTGCCAGTGCTTGTGGTATTTCTGCAGATGCATGCGTTGACTCCTACCTGTGCATTTTAGCCATCCCAACACTATGCTGTGATATAGCCTGGTAGCTTCGTTTTGCATTTCTCCAGTGATCAATGTTGCTGTTTTTATCCTGTGCACATTGACTATTTTGTGTGTCTCCTTTCGTGAAATATCTGTTGACTACACTTATTATTCTTTATCCTTTCATCACTGTCATATGTGTATTCTGCATATATTTTCCTAGCTCTGCCAATGGATTTTATTAATAACATCTAATAAACACATGTCAACTTTATGAATAACTTTATTGTACGCTCACTGTTCCCACATCTTAGAATATCTTTCTCAAGATAGATTTGAACATGTTTTATCTTTCACCGTTTTTAAAGCTTTATCATCACTGATGCTATGTAGGACTGCATTTATCCTGACTTAAACTGTTCAGAGAGAGAAAGAGAGAGAGAGAGAGAGAGAGAGAGAGAGAGAAGTCACCATTGTAAAAGTGGATAGCTAATTGCTCTGGTATTATTTGTTGAACAGACTTTTTCTTATTTTTATAAATATTTTGGCATCTGTAGGGATATGAATGAGAGTGGTTCCCATAGGCTCATATATATGAGTGCTTAGTCAAAAGGGAGTGGAGCTTTTTTGAAAAGATTAAAGGTATGACTTTGTTGGAGAAAGTGTGTTCCTGGGGGTGGGCTTTGAGGTGTCAAAAGCCTATGTCATATCAAGTCTCTCTTTTCTCTTTTTTTGACCTGTAGATCAAAATATAGCTATTAGCTACTTATCCAGTACCATGTTTGCCTGAGTGTCACCATGCTCCCCTCCATGATGATGATTAACTAAACTTCTCAAACTGTAAGAAAATGTCCAAATAGATGCTTTTTTAAAAAAGGAGTTGCCCTAGTCATGACATCTCTCTACAACAATAGAATAATGACTAAGACAGAAGTTGGTACCAGGAATGGGATATTGCTGTGACTGACCATACTGTTTGTTAGTATACAGTATACTATATATTTGGGGATGTATACATTTGGGGATGCTGAATTAGAAAAACAGTGAATGCTTTAAGAGAGGGATTAATGGATCATATTAGTAGAAACATCAAAAACAGTAGTGCTGAAAGCAATGGAGATTGTGATGTCTCAATCAAGGGGTTTCAGAGGGAAGAATATTAGAAAGTGATCTAGAGACCATTCTTATGATAATTTTTGCAAAGACTATGGCTAATTTTCTACTATTGTCTGAAAAATCTGCTTAGTGCTAAACTGAAGAGCTTTGGATTAATGACCTTGGCAGAGATTTTAATATAGACTAGCTAGTATTCAGGGTCTTGTGGTTATTACTGGGCAGTCTTATGGAGCTATATAATTAAAAGGAGCTATATAGACAAGAAAAATTACAAAATATACAGTTTGAGGAGAAAAGGAGAATCCAGAAGTGTAATGGAGCCACGTTCTGTGTTCAGGGAGATAAGAGTTTCAAGGAAAACCTGATGTTAAATTAAATGAAGGGAGTGGTGGCTTCTGGGTAAGACCTCACTAGCTAAAGTTCCAACTTGTAAAAAAGAATTAAAGAAGAGCTTCAGCAGTGAAGGAAAACAGAAAAAACAGAAAGTATAAAGTGTATACAGATATCATTGAAGGAGAGGGCCGTGTTTAAGCACTAGCAAACAGAACTTGGCAGCTTTAGCCAATTGTTCTGGCTTGAGAGTCAAGGATACAAGAAATGGGTTATGGAGTCTCCCTTCATGACTAAAGAAAGCCTCCAAGCTGGCATGTGTCAGAGGTGTCCCTGTATGGAGGCCTAAAAAGGCCTTTATGTGAAACCTAGCTTGTGTTGGAGACTCCAAGATGTTGGAGATCCCAGAGTTGTGGGGTACCTGCCAAAGAGAGCTGCAGACTGGACATGAAATCATCTCAAGAGCAAGAACTGTGTTGCAGCCAACGAAGTTGAAGGGAGCTGGAGATTTGAAGAACCCTTTGACAACAGACATGGAGATACAGAATTTGGTGTCTGCTCTCTTGACTTTTAGTGTTGCTTTGGTCCAATATTTCCTCACTATGCTCCCTTCCACCCTTTAGAATTGGTGGCAAATATTCTGTGCCATTGTATGTTGAAAGTATATCATCTTCTCTTTGATTTTGATTTTACAGGGGATTACAGTTAAGAGATTGACTTGAGTCACAGAAAAGAGTTTGGGCTTTTAAACAGTCTGGAGGACTGGAGGACTTTGAAAATCGAACTGAATGCAATTTTTTTATGGATGGTCATAAGACTGTGTGGTCAATGAGGGAAAGTGTTGGTTTGAATAAGAATGGCTCCCATAGGCCCATATATTTGAGTGCTAATCACTTAAAGGGGAATGAAACTCTTTGAAAGGATTAGAAGGAGTAGGAGGTGTAATCTTGTTGGAGGAAGTGTGTGACTGGTGATAGGCTTTGAAATGTCAAATGTCCATTCCAGGCCTAGTCCCTCCTTTCTCTCTCTTGGCCTGTGAATCAGGTGTAGCTCTAAACGACCGCTCCAGCACCTTGCATGTTGCCATGCTCCCCACCATAGTGGACTAAGCCTACGAAACTGTAAACAAGCCCCAATTAAATACTTTCTCTTATAAGAAATGCTTTGATCATGATGTCTCTACAGCAATAGAACACTGGTTAGGACAGCATCTCTGTCAAAACAACCAGTTGCCCATATACATCTACATGTACATCTGTTTTTTGAATCTCTATTCAAATCTGCTGATTTGATCACATAGCTCTGTGTCAAAACCATACGACTTGATTCTTCTGGTATTGCAAAGCATTAAGATCAACGAAGGAGGAGTCCTCCTCTATTAAAAATAGATTAGCCCTCTGATGCTTCAGTTAAAATCATGACACTCTGCTTTTCTATATAAATTGTTATAAGATCCCCAGGTTAAAACAATGGAAAACTCTCACTGGGCTTGGTACTAGAACTGCATTAAGTTCATAGATCAATTAAGAAAAAAATCTTTTTATAACAATGCTGATACCTTAATTGTGTTCTTATGAATCATAAATGTAGTGCATCACCCCATGTATTCAGCTCTTCCTTTTTTCCAATAATTTGTAACTGTTTGTATAAAGCTTTGTTTTAGTTCAGATTTTCAATGTCCTTCAAAGGTTCAGCTATAAAAGCAAGGTGTCAGAGAGACACTATTGGGAGCGAGTGTCCTTGGTAGAGGTCTTCAGGCCATAGGTGATGGGAAGGAGATTGTGCAACCTAACAGCTTTCTCTCTTTTATTCTCTTCTTGGCCTTGGGTACGAGGTTTTACTCCACCACAGGCTTCAACAGTGTGCATTCCATTGCTACAGGTCTAGAGTGAGGGGCCAAAACTGAACGTGAATCAACAACAAATGTTTCTCTGTTTAATTTAATTGTCTTAGAATTTTGCTATAATAACTAATAGACTGGCCTTGCATAACTTTCATAAAATTTGTCCTGATTGTTAATTTATAATGAAGCTACTACAGTTGATATTATATATATAATTTATTTATAAAATACATCTATCTATCTATCTCTATCTATCTATCTATCTATCTATCTATCTATCTATCTATATTTAACTGAAAGCAAAACTGAATGTGATAACTCAAGCCTATAATCCCCGCACTCGGGTAGCTGAGGCAAGAGTATAAACAGTGAGTTTAAGGACAGTCAAGTTAGTAGTGAGTCCCTGACCAGCCTGAGGTACAGAGTGAGATTTTGTATCAAAAGCAAATCTAAGTTAAATTAAAATAGAAGACAAACAAAGGTTGCAAGTGTCATAAACACAATTTCTTTCTTAGACTGACGTTTATTCTTAGAATTTTCCAAATTTCCACATTAGATTTTGCTGTCTTAGAAAAAGCTGCACAAAAATATAAATATTTGTTCTAAAATTATATAGCTATGTTTCTTTGGTTTGTTTCTTTTGACAGCACCTCGCTCCCTGTCCCTAACTGACCTGGAACTCAGTATGAAGACAAGCTTATTTCAAACTCACAGAGATCCCTCTTGCTTCTAGACCTGGAACTAAGATGTGCGCCGCTACTCTCACCATAGCTGCGTTTTTAAACGTCATATTTTATGTCTCTTATGTTTCCCTGGCTCATGCCTGTGATTTCATGTTGAAAGGATTCATTAGAACAGACACATTCTCACCCTTACAGAGAACTTGGATCTCTCACAACTCTGTACATTTCAGAAGAAACTTCCAGTCCTGTTGAGCATCTTTCTCATCAATTATTATGGTTCCATGATTCTCCATTTCTCATTTCATTATGTGTATTAGATTGACTGCTTTACACGTTTGTGCTATGAGAAGGTAACCGAAATGTCGTATGTTATTCTGACATCCCATATCTGTTCTTCGGCTAGGAATATCATGCTGATAATGAGTGGTTGAATATATAGAGATCAAATAATAGAAAAGGCGGAATCAACCAGTGCCTACTCAGGACCTCCTCTATACCTAGCCATGTTATCAGATATGATAATAGCCACGGGAGGCAAATATCACTCGATCCCTTGAAAGAGGTTTACTCATACCTTTTGGGGAGAAGGAGCATTGGACTTGAAGAAACACAACTTGAGAGTGGAATAGCCAGAATTGGAGTAATTTACTCCCAAATGAGCTTATTATAGTGTCACGCGATAAAAAGACATTTTGGCCATCTTTGTCTACAAAGCTGTGTGTATGCCTATGGATGTGGTCTTTGTTTCAGAAGATTCTCTCAAACCATTGCTGTGTCCCTTTGCCTCTGGCACCATTAATTCTTGGTGCAGACAGACTCTGTATCAAAATGTCTGCCCGGGTTCTGAATTTGACAGTCCTACCTCCATTTTTCATCTCAGGGCCTTGGCTTCTAGAAAACATGAAATATGCAAGGGATTTTATCCACAGCCCAGTCATGGTTCTGTATAAGTAGATGTATTCTATCAAGAAAAGTCTGCCTCCTCCAGATAGATACAAATCTGCATGTGACAAGAGACGGTGGCGTCCCTTTCACCCCACAGCTTCTTACTCACAATTTTCTACACCTAATACAAACAATTGCAGTTTAATTCCAATGGCCTTGAAAATACTGAAGATGATTGAGCTTGAATAGGCAGAGGATGATGGGCCACATAGCCAGTGCCATTCGGAGGGAAACGTACCAACTCTCATGCGTTTTAACTGCTGGATTCCAGCTGGAGGCACTGTTTCCAGAAGTCATAAAACTTCAGGAAAGAAGCAGCTCCCTGCACAATAAATCTGGGGCTCACGGCCCAACTGTTATTTCAGCTCCATCTCTTTAAGCCTCCTGACTACTGGCATGATAAAATCCGTTACCTTCCATTCCTGCTGCCGCGGCCAGGAGCATCTTCTACCACCATAGCACCATGGACCACATTTCCTCAAGCCGCGATCCAAAACAAACCTACCTTTCTTAGGTTCTTTCTTGCCATCCATTTGACCACAGTAATAAGAGGAAATATTAATAAAGCCCATGTAGTGAGCTCAGCTGAGTAATTCATCAAACACTGACTATGAATCTGCTCACTTCTTTTTTCATTAAGCATTTAGCAAATATTTTTAATCACATACTTTCTACAAAAAGACTTGGCCAGCATTGGCAAAACTCATTATCAATTGTTAAACATGGTCATTATGTCTAAAATAACTACGATCTTAGAAGTATTGTAAACAAATTTCTCTCCGTGGGAGTCTAGCAGGTTGTTGATAATAATGGTGTTCATAATATCAAAATTATATTTAATATGTGCTTAGTTGGCTTATGGCTCTGTACTATGACATATCTACATCACGCATCACTTGGAGACGCTTTTGAGCACTCTACCATGTGACAGAGCAAGTGACATTCATGGCTATTCTCGGACAGCTTGAGGGTCTGACCTCTTACATTATATATATCTTAGGAATTTTGTAAGTGGCCTATTGGAACCCAGTAGACAACTGAATATTTTTTAAATGTCTTTTGTGTGTGTGTGTGTGTGTGTGTGTGTGTGATGGTTATAAGCTGAAATAACACTAAAGAGAATTTTCTTCTTGGAATTTTGATGGCTCTCCTTCTCCTGTATCCTCTAATCCTCTACCTTAAAATCAATCGCAAGCCTTTTGCTACACAACAATCAGCACCTAAGCCTCCCAGAGGTTAATACTCTGGACTCTGAACCTATGACATGCCATGACTTTGACTCCTAGAATGACTCCTGAGGCTCTGCTATTTAGCCTCCTACTTTAGATTTCTTTCTTCTCATCCTTGTATATTTGCAGCCTGCGCTATAGGGCTTCTTCATTGAAGTCTGGGTCGTTCCTCCTGAGCTCTACAGCCAGCTGCTTGGTGCGTGTCCCTTGTCAGTCTGCTGTCTTCTGTCCTCTGTCAGTGATTCTTGTTTTCCTTGTCACTTCCCCTCTAGAATGACTTGGCAATGACTGATACCTGTTTGCTTTTTTGATTTTCTTTTCTCTATATTTAGGAATAAGTTTCATGAGAACAGGAGCTTTGCCTAATTTATTCACAGTGATAATACCAATTGGAAACGTTCTCTTTGTACATATTATTTCTTTCTGTGTATATTTATGTGTGCATAAGTGGTGCATGCATGTGTGTGGTTTATGTGTGTGGGTGTGGGTGTACACCAAAGTTCAATATCTGTTGTCTTCTTCAGTTGCTTTCTTAGTTTTTGAGACACGCTCTTTTATTAAATCTGGAGCTCACAGTTCAGCTAGACTGTTGTGTCAGCAGGCCCAGGGCTTCTAGCTGTCTTCGCCTCTCTTAGATTACAAGAATGTATTGTTGCCTGTGGGTTTCTTATGTGTTTGTGAGCAAACTCAGGTTCTCATGTTTGCAGGGAAAGTTCTTCCTCAAGTGAGCCATCTTGCCAGTCACTGTTGCTGTATATTCTTTAATCAGATGATCTGAAGACTAAACAAAACCTTGAATGACTACTGTAATACCCCTGGCTGCAACGTCCTGATTCCAGATTGCCTTTACTCCTTATAACAAAGCAAATAGATATTGTGCCCATGATGGGCAGACCTCTGTCTGCAACCTCTGAAATACTTGAACCAAAACGAAACCTGGAACCATTAACAGAAACTTAATACTATAGGATTCGTATTTTAGATGTTGAGATTAAGTCATTACATCCCCCAAACTTTGTACATTTGCTAACGGTGTACTTTCTAGAGCTAAGTCCTCGCAGTCTCTTATTCTTAGCACTTGGACCAGTTATGAGTCTCTGAATTGATTGCGGCTATCCAAGACATTCTTAATCCAAGCGTAGAACAGTCTAGATCTATTGGTATAAACATGAATATTTAAAAAGAATTCTGACATAAGCATTCTTAAAACAACAACGGCATATTACACCCTAGGGCATGGGCTTTGTACCGGATTTGTGCTCCTTGCCAAAGCTCTGAGATGATCAACCAAGAGAAGGTAGAAATACTATATGAACCAGAGGATGGAGGGGCGTGTTGTGAAACGTGACTTTCAGAACATGACAAGACTACTGTATTCCTAAATCCATAGCAACTGTGACAGTACAAGCCCTGCACATGATCAAGCCAGCCTAAAAATCCAGTGCAGATGAGGAGATGTTCATGATTCTCTAAGCCTAACAGAACAGCTATTGGAAGTTGGTAGTTGCTGGCGAAGGGAGACTCATTCTTCTCTGGGAATGCAGACACTGATAGGCGGCCCATACTCCAACAACCAACCTGCATCCATGCACACATAAACAGCACTGGTTGGAATTTGAGGTCTATTATTTTTAAATATGACATGAAGTTAGCAGGAGGGACATGTGAAGGGATGAATTGTAGGGGGAATCAGTGGAATGGATATAATTGAGTGTGTGTGTGTTTATAAAATTCTCAAAGAACAAACAGAAAAAGAAAAGGCAAATACTTTGTACGTGTGCATATACGATAATCTCTATAATTCTTACCCTATGGGGTGTGAGTCGTAAGAGTGTTTGTGCAGGTGAAAATGATAGCTCACCAGGATGCCCCCCCCCCAGAGACTATGTTGGTTTCATCATGGCCAGCTTCTTAC
The DNA here is from genome assembly GCF_982192425.1 of Myodes glareolus. NCBI lineage: Eukaryota > Metazoa > Chordata > Mammalia > Rodentia > Cricetidae > Myodes > Myodes glareolus. Next base: position 7,466,082 of record NC_142035.1, read on the forward strand.
TATGGAGATAAGGAAACAAATTACAAGTTGGGAAAGCCAACACACACACACACACACACACACACACACACACACACACACACAAATATGTAACACAGCAGGCAGCATCCAAGGAAGTCCCTAAAGCCCAAGGGACCCACTGAACACTTCATAGGAGAACAACTTCATGAGACTCAGGAGAAGACACAGAGAAGAACACCAGTCCTTCAGCAATTGCTAGAAAACTAGCCGCAGTGCCTCTATGGTATGCACTGGTTCAGATCTGAAGGTCAAGAGGACAAGGTAATTTATAGTTGATCCATAGTCAATACCCTATACAATTACACAACTTCAGCCTTTTAAGTCATCAGGATTCTCTAGGATGCTATAAACCTATTGATTTAAAAATAATCCCAGAAATATTGCTTGAATACTTTGATAAACAAAGCATTTTACATGAATTGTTTCATTGATTTTCTTCAGAGTCTGATATCTTTTTTTAATTTTGAGATAATTATAGATTCATACAAAGTTGCAAAACCAGGACAGAGGAGCCTGGTACTCATTAGCTGCTTCCTTCAACATTGATATCTTACGTAAACATACAGAATTATGTGGATTGGAAGAAAGTTACCAATTAACTACTGCTCTCACTGGGTTTATCGCAGAGAGTTCATTTAGGATGCATTGGTTTCTGAGGACCACTGTGACTATGTACCCCAAACGGTGAGATCAAAAACAATTTATTGTCCAACTGTTTGAAGTTGAGAACTCCAAAGTCAAGGCATGAAAACCAGGCCCTGAACGCTTTACAGGAGTTCATCCTTGCTTGCTTCTGAGATTTGTCTGCTTGCTCTGACTCACCTTGGCTTATTACAACTTAACTCCAGTACTTGCTTTTGTTATCAGGAAGCATCCTTCACGTGTACTTCTGTCTATGAATGAGCTCTTAAATGATAGCAGTTAGATGGGTTAAGTCTCATTCTCACCTCTGTCTGCAAAGACCCTCCTCTTTCCCCCCCTCTCTCTTTCTCTTTCTCCATTAAAGGCTGATTTAATATTTATGTTTATGCTTGTCTACATTTGAGTATATGCACAATAAATGTGAATAATGTTGGAGAAGGCCAGAGAGGACATTAGATCTGTTAGAAGTGGAATTACTATGGGTGCAGATTGCTATGTTGGTGTGGAGAACTGAACTCTGGTCCTCTACAAGTTTCTAAAGTGCTCTAACCACTGTGGAAGCTCTCCAGGCTCCAAGCTTCCATGTCTTAATAAGGCATGTTCCTGGGCCCCCAAGGGATGGGATCTCAGTAGGTTTTATTGGGGTGGGCCGAATACAGCCCACCAGACACTCACTCACCAACATTCCTATCTCACAAATAAAAACAAAGACTCGGAGGGAGAATAAGTTGTCTACAATTCTACACATAGCAAAGGAAGAAGTCTAAATTTGAATCCTATCTGTATGACTGTGGAGCCTGCTCTCCCACAGCGAGGCTCCCCATTTTTGTAGAAATTGGACAAAATTGGGTAAAAGGTAGAAGGAACACAGCAGCCTCAGCACCAGACAACAGACCTCGGCTCATGGCCTCTGCGTGGGAAATTTTCTGCAGAGTCTCTTGGAAATAAGCCACGAGGGTCACGGAAAAATAACCTGGAGAAGGGACCCGAGCTTTCTATTGTAAAGGGGTCTGTGTGTAACTATAATTATTATGTTATTTTGTATGTGTTTCAGTGCTGTCTCTGCATTTATGTCCATGTATAACCGGAATGCCTGGTACCTGTCAAAGTCAGAAGAGAGCTTCACTGCCCTGGAACTGGAATTACAGATGGCTGGAAATGCCATGTGGGTTATGAGTCTTGAACCCATGTCCCTCTGAAGATCATTTGGTTCTCTTAAGCACTGAGCCATCTCTCCAGCCCATAAATAATTATTTTTTTTTGTCAAAGACTTGTGGTTCTGCCATTCAATACTATCAAATGGCAAAGCAAAGGTACTATTTGCTTCATTATTCATACCTGGGACACGAATGCTTAACAAAGGATTGTCCTTCCCAAGAGGCTGTTTGTCTCTACTGGTAGATGGTCCCTTCATCCCTCTGTTTCAGAGACAAGGTCATCTTTGATGGTTCCATGGGCCTTCACACACTGTACATTATTCTTATTCTTCTTCTTATTATTATTTTGGTTTTTCAAGACAGGATTTCTCTGTGTAGCCTTTGAGTCTATCCTGAAACTCACTCTGTAGACCAGGATGACATTGAACCCACAGAGATCTGCCTGCCTTTGCCTTTTGAGTGACGGGATTAAAGGCATATGCCACCACTGCCTGGAATCCTCCTTATTTTATTGAGAATATTTGCCTTTCATTTCTCAGAGATGCTCTTTCTCTTCTTCCCTCTGCCTAAGATTTGACAGTTGACCTCAAGTGACTCCTTGACGCTTCCCTCTTAGGAAAGTGGAGGTCACACCTGAGCACCTCCTTACACACCACTACTTTTGTTCTGAGGGTGCTGTGTATGGAGGTCTTGTTTTCCTATGTTAACGACTCTGTATTTATAGAGGACTGGTACTTCTTTTCTGCAGACCTCCAGGGACCCCAGAATGCTGTGGGCACAAGGCACCAAGTTCCGCATAGTCACCAAGTTCAGAGCAGTTTTCTCACAGAACCTCAAACATCCTAAAGGCAGAGGTCTGCTGGGTCTAGACCTTGGTGTCATTTGGTGCAGATAGTGAAGACAGGCTTTATCTGGGGATGTAGGCCTGCCATGTTTCATTATTCTTCTGTGATTATACAACAAACTATGTTTAATAAGATTTTATACCATAACTTATATGTAGCATATGACAATGGTGAAAACTGATAAACCTGCCACTTCATACAGCTGTGATATTTACATGTACTTCAGGAAATACCTCATCATACAAGACAAATAATAAACAATACACATATTTTGCAATTGTACTTGGCTTTTTCAGTGCATGTTAATGGCTGTATGATGTTTTCCTGAGTGGAGTGTCATTGTTTAAGACATTTCAACCCTGGGTTACATGCTATGTGGCAGACACAGTTCTGAGGGCGTGGTGCATGTGATGAACAAGACAGACCTCTTGCTCAACACGGGCTACTCTACTGAGGAAATGTTCGGTTCTATGTTTGCTAGGACAGCTTTATTTTGATGGTTGATGTACTTTTCCGTGGAGGAGCAATGAATCCCCAATGGACAGAAGGCACTGTGTGCACCACTCTCTATAGCTTAGGGACTGGAGAGATAGATTGGAAGGAAGGCTGCAGGTGGCATCTTATGGGCAGGAGCACTGAGTTTGACAAAACTCTAAAGGTACAGTGCAAACTTGTACTATACAAAACAGTATCTGATATTAGATGTCAGCCGTGCTAAAGTGCTGAATTGTGCTTCTGCTTGGCGGGAGTAGATAGACGACTGTAATTCAGTAAATACACTGGTAAATTAGCCTGAACATAGAGAAGTTCCAATGTGCTTGGGTACTTTATTAAGAATGTTAATTCTCAACTGTAGCTCTATCCACTTTCTGGAGAGTAGAGGTTTCCAAATTAGAAACCAATGTTGAGCACTGCACATGTGTTAGCAGGCAAGACTGCTTGCCAAGAAAGCATGAGAATCCAAGTTCAAACTCCCAACTCCCATGTAGCAAGCTGCACACGGCTCCTGTGCCTTTGCCCTCTGTGCCTTTGCACTCTGTACAACAGGAAGTGGAGATAGGCTTGCCGGAATGCTACTAGCTACCAACCTAGTTCCAGATTCAGTGAGAGGCCTTGACTCAAGAAAATAAGGCAGACAATGACAGAACAGCAGTCACCTGATGCCCTCCTCTGGCCTCTATGTACTCCCATAGACTTACAAATTTGCAATACCTGTGCACATATACAATAAACATGTATTACATTCACACACACATCCACATATACTCATACATAAAATTAATTTTTAAATAAAAAAAGACAACTGATAAGTAGGTAACAACAAGAACTGCAAGAAGATGTTCTAGTACCAAAGGACAGATAAGATCTTGTACATGGGCAGAATGACACCTAAGAACCGTTTACCTGGGTATTAATCATTTTGTTAAAGTCAGTTTCCTAGATTATGTTTAAGGTTTGGGGGATATTACTTGAAAACAATGGTGGGCTATATTGAGTCTCACAGTGGAGAAAGCTGACTTAAGCTCACATTTTTCTTTCTTGATGTGATTGGTTTGGAAGTTTACTTCCAAGAAAATACAAGTATTGACCTGGATGTAAAATCAATGTTTCAAATTTCTCTTTTTATGAAAACAAGCAAGTCAATTTCACATATGCTTGGAAATGCATGTGGTTTCAGCTGGCTGGAAAATGCGGGGGTGGGGGTGAGCACAGATGGTGTAGAGAGCATCCCACAGTTACTCACCCAACTGCATCAGCATGTCTACTGGTTCAGACAGGGCTAGACATGAACCGTCTTCCAATGCGTACGTCCATCAACGACAACACCAAATTGAGTGTGAATGGGCACCAGTGAAAGGGACAAGAAGAAAATACTAATACAAGCCAAAGTAAAAGCCTGTCAAAATCTCTAAAACAGCATGCTTTCACTCAGCGAATCAAGGTTTTGTTTCTTAACTGAAAGCAGGATAAATTTAAGCATCTGTGTTGATATTATAGCATTGGAAGCAGGTGGGTAGTTAGGTGATTGCCTGAACATGGGACTTCACCAGTGAAATTCAGTTGTGGAATCTACTTGACTATGAGATGTAGCATGATTAATAAAACACAGAGACAGATATTGTGAAAAACTTAGAATGGTTTTCATATCTAGTTCTCTGAATGTAACTATTCACTTGTTTTTATACCCTACAAGATGGGCATTTTGTTAGCTGCTTTATATCCTACAAGATGGGTATTTTGTTAGCTATTTTATACCCTAAAAGATGGACATTTTGTTAACTATTTTTGAAAGATTTTTTTTTCCTTCACTAATCTCTGTGCTTGGTATTTACCTATCTTTTGCCTTTTGTGGCATTCTCAATATCTTGTGTCAAGCAGGGACAATATTATCTATTTTTAATAAAGCTATAGAGTACAATGAAACTTAGCATTAGGTGTTCAACAATTGATCAGGAATTCCTGAACTTTTAAAGCTGCAATGCACCATCAACTGAAGTGTCCTGGGAGCCTTTGCCAGATCTTGTTCACAAACTTTAAAAAAAGTCTGCTTTAAACTTGCTACCATGCTGGCTTAAAAAGAGAGAATTTTTTGTAGGCTCTAAATATAATGCTTAGAATACTAGAAAAGATTGACTTAGAGATAATACATTTTATCTCTGTATTTTTCTAAAGCAGAGCTTCAAATAAATATTGGGATGATTGACAGTTAGTAGGTGTTTCCTTCTAATTTGAAAACGAATTTTAATTTAACCTTCACATTGTCGAGGAAAAGTATTACCATCCACTCAGTAATTAGACTTAATTGGTCTGAGGATTTAAATGTTGCCCTGACACCAAACATTTCAAACTGCGCACATTCCTCTGCTTTAAATCAACTCCTGAGACCGTAGCTGGAGATCTGTTTAATCAGTCAGTGTGATTCTTCTGTAAGCAAATGATTTTAGAGCCCAGCGGCTGATATTTGGAAATGAAAATTAAAACTAAACACAAATCAGTGTACTTCCCACTCTGTCTAGACCACACATGACAATTTTTTTTTATGTCAGAGACTGAGGATCTCGATGGTTTTCTTCTCTGTCTTTCAATTAGCACCAACTCTCAGATATCTACATCAACCATTTACTAAACATCATCCATGCTTTAAACTTTTGGTTAAATTATTTTTTCATTTTTTTAAATTGAAAAATGAATCATTTTTATTTTGTGGGTTTGGGTGTTTTGCCTGCCTGTATGTATATACAAGCATCACACTGTGTGCAGTGCCTGAGGAGATCAGAAGGGGGAGCTAAATCCCCTGGAACTTGAGTTACAGATGCTATGAGCTGCCTTGTGGGTGCTGGGGACCAAGGCTGGGTCCTTTGGAAGAACATTAATTCACAGAGCCATCATCCAGCCCACAGTCCATTTCCAAACATGCATGGACATAAGCATCACAGTATGTTTCTTGGAGATAAATGGTATTTTCAAAATCCAATATAAAGAAATCATTTTTAAAAAGTGTGATAAACCTTACTTTTGTCAAAGCTTTGTTTCACATTCCCAACTCTTACTCCATATACCCAAAGATAAAGGCACTTGCTGGAACAGTTGGAATGTCTGTGAGGGGTGGTCTTACATTGGATACACTATCAAATTTGTTTGCTATAAATACATTCTCTTGTATTGATTTCTAATTTAAATTGGGTAAGAAAGCCATCTATTCTTAGGTTAAAAACCTACAGATACATGAATTTAATGTGGTCAGTAGCCAGGTTTCCTAGTCACATAAAGGTAAAAAAATCAAACATTGACAGTAGAAGTGAAATAAGAAAAATTACTCTATGTCCTAATGTTTGTGACATCATTGCAATTAAGACATTTTATTTATAGAACAAATGAAATTTCAGCTCAACATCTCTTCACTATGAGGGGACTAGGAGACTGCCTGAGCTGATCACTGCCCAACAAAAGCTGGTTGACCCCCTCTTCTACATCATTGACAGCTCAGGGCTCTACAGACCTTCTTAGCTATTTCTTGATGGGTCAGGAGATGGGACAATCATTTCCAATGAAAACACCAGAGTTATGACCAACTGGGCCATTTATTACTCTGCTTGCTGATCACCTGAGTTATATAACTACCTACTTTTGTAACTTGATTTGAGAGTGAGTTTCTTTTAGCGGCAACTCAAGAATCTTATTTAAAAGAAAAAAGGGCAAATAACTTGCCTGGAGCCACAAAGAAGAGTACACCGTGCTACAGGTAATGAGTGTGTGTCATGAGAAAACAGAGCGGCCCACTTCAGAGTGTGACCGGAAGAGGCGGGGGACATCAAAGGACCTGTTCGCACAGACAATCAAGTTTGTTCTCCCGATTGGTGACCGACGATGATGAGTATCCACGCATGCAGTCTGAGCTTGGCTACATTTGGGAAATGACTGGGTAAAAACATGCAAATTACGTGTCTTTTATGATAGGAGTTCCTGGTAATATCCTTCATGTTGGCGTTCTGCAGAATGTAAAAAATGCCGCTGTCCGTGGATTCAGAGGCAGCCGTAGTGGACGATGCAGACAGGGCTTCTCTTACAAGATGGTGGCGTGGACAGAGACGCAGATATGGTGAAGCCTGTCAGCTTCTTCTGTTAAGTAGGTTTATTTGTATTTGGAAGGAAATTATGATAGACTCTATTTTTAACAGAGTTTGGACACTTCTTTTAGAGGCAATCAAAGACTGTTTATGAGATGAGTGAGCAGATCTATTATGAGTCTGGAAAACTCTGTTATTTTGTGAAGAGTGGGTAGAAGGATGAAAGCAAACAGAGCAGAAGAACAGACAGGGGGACTTAGAAATTGTCCAGTGGAATGGTTCAGTGCCCAGGAGGAAAGTGACTGAGCTTAGGGACATAAATACAAAATTATATATATATAATTTATATAAAATATATAGTATATATTATATATTTATATAAAATATATATTATCCTATATATAATACATATTCCTGTATATAATATATTAGAATATATAAAGTATAGTTATATATATATTCTATATATATATGATACAGACACCTACAAGTGATCAATGTACAGAGAAGAAGATACTGAAGGGTGCTCAGCTCTAAATGGAGCTCCTATATTCCTTATCACAGTTCCTGCCCACCCCGTCAAGGCTCACAGAGCATATTGGAAAGGACGCAGAAAGATTGCAAGAATCAGAGAGAGTAACTATCTGTGAAAACAGTGTTTGCTGGACCTGAAAGTGCAGCTGCACACATGAACTCACTCCCAGGAGCCGTGGCTGCATCCACAAGACCCGTACAAAATCAAGCCAGCCAAATCGCGGTGCAAATGCGAGACAGACCCAGGAGCTCCATGGTTAGCAGATGAGTTGCTGGCAGCTGGTGGCTTCTGAAGGAGTGAGGGTCAGTTTTTGTTTCAGGGATGTGGACCCTAAATGACTGCCCACGCCTGGTACAACATGGTCCTACACTCATGCATATACACACAGCACTAAGTGGGTTCAGTGAGTATTAACAGAGAGACGTGAGGCTAGAGAGAGAGGGGAGGGGAGGGGGAGGAGGACACATGAAGTTAGGAGAAAGATGTGTGATGAGAGAAACAGGAAGGGAGGAAATGTGGTCGTGGATTTGATCCAAACACATCACACACTTGTTGAAACATAAAATAAAATATTTTCAAAGGTATATGTATACATGAATACCATATGTATAGTTTTCCATGTGACGTTGATGTTTTTAGACATTTTGACAGGCTGCTTTAACTCAAAGCTCCTTTTTTAACATCAGTGGGGCAAATCCTACGGCCTGACAGTACACCAAGTATTGCGCTTGAGTGAAATCTGGCCTCATCAGAAAGCAAATCCGCTTTAAGAAATACTTTCTAGAAGGTAGTTCCACCGGCTTTATAGCTGAGTCCATTTTATCCATAAACCAAGGTTTTACTAACTGCATCCAACTCTGATACTCTAATATATGGGTGTAGTGAACATGCTGAGCATCTGTGTGCAGGTTCCTTGGTAAATTTGCTAGTGAGTATACCAAGCCCTTCCATCTCCCTCCCGAGTGTTTAAATTTGCTGGGGTTATAATGGACATCTTTGGACCAGACACTTTCTGGCTCTTGCTGTCTTTGTTGCCTGCTTGCTGGAAGATAAGAATTCGGCCAACCAGCAAGGGATGGCATGGGGAGCTCCCAGACTTCCGCATGCCTGGCAGCACCTGCGTGCGTGGTGTCATTATGCAAGTTATCATCAATCAGCAGGCAGCTGCTTTTAGGACTTCCAGCCAGCAAAGCAAACATTTGCGCTCATGGCTTCGTCCCCGAGCTTGCTGGACCAGGGGCCCATAAGGCAAGAGAACTGCACACACAGCCCCTGCTTGCTGCTCTGGACCACTTGAACAGCTGCTTCTGCCTGGTGTTGGGATGCTCACCTGGCATCCCTGTTGGAGTTTGGAGTGAGATGCGCAGATCAGAGCCTGTTTGCTCAACACAAAAGGCTTTCTGTGAAAGAACCACGGGGACACAGGGCAGAGAGCAGTGGAACTGAGGATAAACCCAACAAAACATTTCCTAATAAAAAACAGGCCAGATGATGTAGACACAGGAGCATACGTGACAAACATGAAATAAAATGCAAAAAATAAATGAGAAGATGAATAAACCACATTTAGATCCTGGTGGTGAAAGGACAGGAAGCTTGACCGGCTGTTCAAGGAAAATAAAATATACAGGACTGTATAACCAACAAATAAATACTTAGCAAACACATTCTGGGCACACTACCCTCGGAGGGATACAGAGTAGTGAGCTAGAACCCTATAAGACAAAACATTTCTAATAATCTCCAGCAGGTAAGACAACCCCACCGGAAGTGTGTACTCAATATTAAAGTTCACTGTGTGGAGCTTGCAGGAAGGAATCGTAAAATTACAAGGTTGTATTGTCTCTCTACCGATGCAGATGTGCAAACCCTGAAGTGGGAAAGGAGAGAGTCAATGAAATGCTCCTGCATGTAGGGTATGCTGGATCTCAGAAGGCTTCAATGCACTAGGACCAAAAATAAAACAGGTCAGTCTGAGTCAGCTGACCTGGTAGCCCTGAGATCCATGTGCTAAACCTCTCGAGCAGTGCTTGTATAAGCTTGAGCCTTTAACTAGAAGACATGCAGCTGGGAAAGGGAGAGGAAGCAATGGGGATTCAGACTGAGATTTCCCTGCAGATTAGGAACCTGCAGCTGAGAGAGGCTCGTCTGGCACCACCTCCGAATCGTGTGCCGACATCTGCGTGTATCTGTGAGTAGTGCTTTCTCCAGGGAGAAAGTTCACAGCTCTCCTCTCACTCTCCAAACAATTGCCTCCCATCTGTCATTTGCACAACTAGTTACCTTTAAATACATGTCCGTTTATCTATTGTTCTGGTTTGATTTCTTTTTCTGTGATGAAATACTCAAACCAAAAGCAATTGAGGGGAAAAGGGCAATTCATTTCAGCTCACAATTATAGGGTACAGTCCATCATGGTGGGGAAGCCAAGGCAGGAGCTTCCAACAGTCATATTACTTCCATCATCAAGAGCAGAGAGCAATGGACGCACCCATGTTGGCGTGCTTGCTTGGGCTCAGCTGCATTTGTCTACTCTTACAGAGCTCAGGGCTCTGCTTTAGGCAATGGTGCCAACCACAGTGAGTGGGGTCTTCTCACATTAATTAACTTCATCGAGACAGTTCCACACAGATGTGCCCACAATCTGACCCAGTGTAATTTCATCCTAGGGGACTCCAGGTTGGGTCAAGTTGACACTTAAACCTAATCATCACATCTATCTATCCACCAATCTGAGATAAGTGTGTCTGCTGATTCAATTAATCCATCCCCTAGATAGACTTCAAAACTTATCTTGCTAATAAATATCTGTGGTTTCTGCTTTTTGCCATATCTTCTCAAAGCTACCTCACGCCAACAGTAGGAAAGCTCATAGCTCAACACGTCTATCTAATCTGTAGAAGTCCATCAGCTTCTGGCATGATTCTTTGCTTCATCCCAGTGGGGAGTGACATAGTGGAACCATGTCACTGAATTTCCTCAGCTAATTTGCTACCCTCTTGTGTTGTTACAGAGAGCTCGAGTCACCATACCTGAGAATCCAATGAGGGATGTCTGTGTTTATGCTTAATGTTTACAAAGAGAAAGAACTAGAAAGACTGGAGAGGGGTTCTGTAGGAAGAATGCTTGTCTTGCAAGCGTCAGGACTTGAGTTCCATCCCCAGAACCTGTGTAAAATAAGGCCCAGTGGAAGAGAGGCAGAGACAGGCAGATGTCTGGGGCTCATTGGCCAGCCAGCAGAGCTGTGTAGTGAGAAGCACGGGGCCCTTTTGTTCCATCCCGCCCAGCTAGCTTACACCAGAAATAATCACACAGAAATTATATAAATTAAATTACTGCCTGGCCCATTATCTCTAGCCTCTTATTATCTAACCCTCACATCTTGATTTAACCCATTTCTAATGATCTGTATTGCCACTCGACTGTGGCTTACTGGCATGAGTCTAACCAGCGTCCGTCTTGGGCAGGAGAAACATGGCATCTGCTTGTCTCTGCTTTCTTCATCCCTGAATTCTGTTCTGTCTTCCCAGCCTACCTGCGTTCCACCATATCAACTAGGCCAAGGCAGTTTCTTTAATAACCAATGAAAGTAACACAAATACAGAAGGACTTCCTACACCAGAGCTGAATCGTCACCTCCGAGATCAGAGACAGACAGCAGCCCAAGGAACTACATCTGGGGCTAACGTCTGGCCTCCATACAGACATATACACCCCACATGCATCTGTGCACACATACGTACATGTGACTCTACATACATGAATATGCTTAGGCATGCACACATGAAAGGAGGAAAGAAAGACAGTTGAGAAAGTACATTCACACTTTTCCTTACTCAAAGCTTTATTTCAAAAGTAGCTTGACGTGAAGACAGTCCAAAATAAGCTGAAGTCACACAGCTAATGCCGTAAAATACCCAGAAAGACAACCAGAATATTGCAATTCCAACCACACTCCTGAGAGGCCAGCTTGCTAAAGGTGACATTGAAAACAAGGGTCTTGACATGCCAGATGATACAATGGCAATTAAGGGAAACAACATAAAGAGGCATTGTCTACAATGGTTTAACAATTTCCATCTCACCATGGCAGAATCCCCAGGCTCCCAGCCTGCTTGTGGTCGGGCAGGGACCTCCCTGTTTTGAAGAATGGCCACTAGTAACCACACCACTTGTCTTTTCTACATGTGCTAGGCACGCTTCTCCTGCCCCGAGTCCTGTCTGGTTTCCCACAGAACACATCTATTTTTAGTGGTGGAAGAAATTTACTGTCTTTCAGACAGAAAGCTGTTTTTGGCCAGGGGCTTTTAGCAGACCATCAAGAACTAAAATACCTCCTTGTCCCCTTCTACTATAATCTTGGACTTTCAATCACTCAGCCCAGCCCAGGAAGACTTCAGCGTGGCAGGACCAGCGTCTCCAAACCATGTTTATGGTCACCAAATAATGAGGCTGTTTGGGCGGCTGACGGGAACAGAGTTTACAGGGACTGCTTCTATGGTGTGCTTGATATGTTTAAATTTCCAGAGAAAACAGAAAAACTGGTGTCTAGAAAGTGCTGGGAGTGGGAAGTCCTACGAGAGAAAATATCTGTTGTACTGGCAAGGGACAAATGACTGTTATTATTGCCTGGTGCCTGTTTCTAGAATTTCTAAGGGAAGCCTGAGGGTATAGAATTCTGGGGACAGTGTCCCTCTGGACAGGAGAATGGGTCACCTGAGAAAAGCTAGCCGTGGCTGACGGAGTTGAAGACGGTCCTCAATTTTATAACAGAAGTTCAAACAGGATGTTTTCTAATTATATTTATTACTTGCTCCCCCCTCTTTCTGTGTGTGTGTGTGTGTGTGTGTGTGTGTGTGTCTGTGTGTCTGTGTGTGTGTATTGGAGGCACCTGGAGTACTACTTGCAGAAGTCAGTTTTCTTTAAACCAGGGATTGAACTCAGGCTTAGGGGCAAGCTCCCTCAGCCCTCTCAACAGCCCAACCAACAAAAAATGAACTGGAGTAATACGTTGCTTATTGACCTTCTGTATCCACACATTTGTCAATTTACGTTTGTTCGAAGTAGAACTGGCTAAAACACCTTCCACTGTTCTTTCCCCGGAGGGTTCCTTTTTACTGTTGTTTTGTTGTTTGTCTTTGTTGTTGCTATTGTGAAGGAGAAGGGTCGCCTAGGCAGATGGAGACCCAATGCTGGTGAAGTCAGCACAGGGAAGTAGCAACAGGTGTTGGGATGGGAAAAGGTGGTTTCCGTATCACAGCAGGAGTTACAGTGCTTCTCTAGCCACTCATTAAGAACCACACTCTACTTGGGAAGCAGAGGCAGGTGGATGTCTGTGAGTTTGAAGCCAGCCTGGTAAACAGAGTGAGTACCAGGATAGCCAAGGCTACATAGAGAAACCCTGTCTAGAAACACCAAAAAAAAAAAAGAACCCGCCCTCATGCTTCTGAGGTCATCAGTCATTCTAATGACTCATCATTTCATGAATATTGAAAAGTGTCCACAAAATAGCATAAGAGGAACAAGACTATAAGTTGGTTAGAAACCATGTTTAGCTGAATATTAAATATGCAAAATCACAGTGGCCTGTGCAAGGAACTATTTTCTCTAAGTGAATTTGTACATGTTAAAGTCATAAAATGGTGATAAGGTTCTCTACCAGAGACAAGGTTCCTTCATGTCACCTCATCCACACGGTATCACTCTTATATATATAGTCCACAGCAGTACAGAGTGGAGGTCAGTGCTTCTCAACCTGTGAGTCTTAACCCCTCTGGTGTCACATGTCAGGTATCCTGCATATCACATATTTACATTATAATTTATAACAGTAGCAGAATTATACTTATGAAGTAGCAGAGAAATAATTTTATGGTGGAGATGGGTCATCACAACATGAGGAATTGTATTAAATGGTTGTAATATTTAAAAGGATGAGAACCGTTGGCTTAGGTCACAGGAAGAAAAACATAGTTTCCCTTTGAATGACTGACCAGTGAATTACATACATTACTTATTGCCTTATTGAAGTAAAGTGTGTGTGTGTTCTGGGGTTGTATAAGTCAGGTTTAAGTCACTGTCACAAACACTCATGATTATCAGTTCACAAAGAGAAAATGCTTCTATAGGTTCACAACTTGAGAGGCTCCAATGTGTGGTTCCGTGGTCACTTTGCTTTGGCACTATGGTAACATATCCTGACCACAAACAATCTTGCTCATCTCTTTACTAGGATGCAAAGACTTGTATTCATTTTCAAGGGCATTTCTCTGTTTCATTTTTGTTGCTATGATCAAAAATTCCTGACCAAAAGCAACTTAGGAGACAAAGAGGTTTATTTCATCTTACAATCCCAAGTTTCCGTCCATCATATCAGAGAAGTCAAGGCAGGAATGGCAAACATATAGACACATCAGGGTCACAGTCAAGGACAGAGAAGAAACAAATGAGTGTATACCAGCTTGCTTGGGCTTCGTTCAGCTTCTCTAGTCATAGAGTTCAGGACACGTGCCTAGGGAATGATGCTACCCACAGTAGACTGGGCTTTCCCACATCAATTAATTTAACTGAGACGATTCCCAGTAGACATCCCCACAGGCCAACCCAATGGGGGATTGTCTACATTGTTTTAGCTGTGAGGGTGTCTGTGGGGGATTGTCTACAAGAGTTTGGCCTGTGAGGAGGTCTATGGGGGACTGTCTACATTAGTTTGGGTGTAGGTGTGTCTATAAAGGATTATCTACTTTAGGTTGGCCTGTGGGATGTTTGTGGGGGGAAGTAATTTACACCTAATGCTATAAACCTGGTCAAAATCCCATGGCTAGGAAGGCCACAAGACCTACAGGTAATCTAATATTGTTACCTTGCTCGATGGAGATATTGTCAAACTGACTTCTAAACATCATGTTTATACACATGGTTTTAGTGTTACTCTAAACCTTAGACAGAGAAGATTATTTCTGGAACGGTCAGTAATTATTGCAGAGTCTCAGAACTGTTGTAAGTAAAGAGAATGAATGATTTATGACTGTTCAGTCCTAAATGGGACATCTATACCACTGCTCTTATCAGTAAAGGCTCCAAGAACATTGTGGACAAGGGAAATGAAGAAACATGGGAGCCAGAGGGTGGAAGGAGTGACGTGAAGGGCTATCTTATAATCATGATACAGCCATTCCCACAAAGTAGGGAAGACACTTGTTGGAAATGTCTGACAGATGGGGATGCTGAAGATACATACAATTACGAGATAGTATTTACATGCATGAGATTGCCAAAGAAGAAATGAAAGATTCTGTATTTTTTTTTTTAAAAAAGAATTGATCCCCTCCTATCTATCTCAGGTTCAAGTGTATAAGATGCAAATTCATTTGAAGAACCTCAAAACCTCTTTGAGTCTGCTCAGCTCTTATTGGACTACTAGATTCATTTTACCATGGTCACATGATTACCATATGTACTAAAATTGGAATGATACAAAGATTAGCATGTCCCTGTAGAAAGATAGCATGCAATTTCATGAAATGTCCATGTTTTTATGTGAAGGACAAAAGCCAAAGTCCTGGCAGAGACCTCAGGACATTAGGTATGTCAGGAGCATGGGAATATGTCAAAGAGAGTCACTAACAATGAGCAAAGTGGGTGCAACAAAAGGCTACATTATTGCAAACCCTTAGGCTGGGCTGCCTGAGTCCTGTGGAATTACTGAGTCACTGTGTAACCTGGTGGTCACACAGCCAGCTACAGCATTTTATCTGAGTTGTGTTTATTTCAGTCTTTGGTCTCATCCCTCCTTTCTACGCTTACTCTTTTTTTAGAAGGGAAATAACGTGTGTACTGTATTTTTTTTCAGCATATGATGAAAGCGTACAACTTTATCCTCGATTTCACAGGCGCTCACAGACAGACAACATTACCTTAAATCCCGGAGGAGATTTTAACCAGTGCTGGAACTCTTAAGATGCTATAGTCCCGGAGTTGGACTAAATGCAGCTTGTATCGTCGGGAATTAGGCTTTGGTGGTTGGGAGGATAATGTTGTGGTTTAAACTTTAATGGGACTTTCAGAAAACGATCAGTTCACGAGGATTAGGTCTCCATCGGTGGACCAGTTCATTGATCAATCCATACACTGATATCATTTTAGTTAGGTGACAGATACTAAGAGGTAGAGCTGATTGGATAAAGTAGATGATTAACAGTATGCCGTTGAAGGGTTAACTTTGAGTCCAATTTTTTCCAATCAACATACCATCCCTTTTGCTTCTTTTTTTCTAAGTCATATTGCTGTGAGACAAAACAGATTCTCCTGTTGAGTATAAATGTTCCTATTTACAACAATTGATGGGTTCTCGGATCTTCCACTTAGGGTACCACACATAGCACCAGGTAGAGCCATTGTGGGGGGAAGCCTGATAGGGCAGGGCTTACAGAAGTCACATTTTATCATAGAGCACTTGGAAGCCAAAATCATTGCCTGCAGAGTTTCCACAGTAAAGTGACTCCAGAAGGAATGTTTTTGGGAAGATACAGTCATCCCAGTCCTTGTGTTACTGCTGTCTGTGGAGACTTTGAGACAACTGTCCAGGCTTGGGACGAGAATGTCAGTCACCAGCTGCAGATCAGAGGAGGCTGTGGTCCTTTCATGTCCCATCAGCCTGTGTCCTGCCTTCCTTCTTCGGGAAGTAAGCAGTTGGCAAAGAGAAACATCTATGTATTTTACAAACAGTGTCAAATCTTCAACATTTTTTCCCGTGGCAGACTGGTGGATATGACCCACTTTTATAGGGAGAGTTGGGGCCCTTTATTCTGGTGGCCCAGCTAGCTTACACCTGAAATAATAACACAGAAACTGTATTAATTAAAATGCAGCTTGGCCATTAGGTCTAGCCTCCTATTGGCTAACTCTCACATCTTGATTTAACCCATTTCTATTAATCTGTGCTCACCACGAGGTCGTGGCTTTCCGGAAAAGATTTAGCATGTCTGACCTGGCATCTCCAAGGCGCTCTCTAACTGTTTTCTTCCTCCCAGAATTCAGTTCTGTCTTTCCCGCTTACCTAAGTTCTGCCTTATCAGGCCAAGCAGTTTCTTTATTGATTAATCAATGAAATCAATACATAAACAGAAGAACCTCCTACAACCCGTACTGAATCTTAGAGTCAAAAGTCTCTCTTCAAGAATCAGACCCTGGCATCAGCATGACCTCTGTTTAATTCTAGCCATGGTATCATGTTGTTATCCCCACATGGTGCTTATGCATATTCCTGTATCTTTCCTTTTTCCCGAGGGGCACACATCATGACTTAGTGGCCATGATGGCTTCTCTGAAAACAGAGAGTTTTTCCTAGAGGTTGCTAAGGTGCCAATTGCTTGTATTCTTGCCCTCATCCCAGGTGGATATGAGTGGTCAACTTGTTATGAGTTCACAACAAGAACTCCAGAATTGTTTCTAAATCCTCCTTGTTATTCCTTAAAAATTCATCTTTGTCTTTGTGACAGAATATTCTCAGAACTTAGGAAGGCTATGGGTCTGCTGGGTAGGGAGAAAAGCTCAGGAATGGTAATTTGTCAGGAACCAGGTATGAGAAGACAATTCGAATTCTGCCCAACTTGATAACCATAATTCTGCAAGATGAGAACTTGAGGAGATCTGCAGCTCATGATACAAACCAATGAGAAAAGAGAAATAAGTGCAGTATTAATTTACTGTCCTTGCATCAGCGTTCAAAACATATTTGTGCTTTGGGAAATCTCTTTGTCTGTCTGATTTCCAGATGCTGAGTGACTGAGGGCAGACCATGCTGTAACCTTTCAGGCATTAGATGGAGGGGTCATCCTCAGACTCAAAACCTTCCCCACCTGCTCTCTCCTCTCTCCACCAACTGTAACTCTGCAGACTCTCTGCAAAGTCTACTGAAGTAATTTCCCTAAAATACACATTGAATCATAAACACGGAGGGAGAAACTGTTCATGCTTTGAATAAGCAGGGCTTTGTCTGCTCTCGTGGTCCAACCCCTAGAAGAGCCGACAGATGGGTGACTTAGGTGTGTGCTTGCGAAGGCTAATTATCCTCACAGTCACGCCTAACACCGACAGTGTGGTCCCAGCTCTGTGCTGCAACTATTACCTTAGTGAGCATTTCAGTTCCTCCCACGGCTTATTTAGCTAATTATGATGTGATGCTTTTCTGTATCTATAGACGCAAGAAATGAATTGACGCTATTAGAGGAAATTGCTCCCTGCCTGCATCTGCTTGCCCATCCTATAGTGCTATAGCAGACATTAACACACTGATTTCCTCCCTCCTCCCGCTTTCAGTCAAAGCACAGGCTTTGTATTTGTAAGGTTCTTTGCTATTATTTCAGTCAGAAGTAAGACTAGGTTGGTGTTGTTGAGCGGCTTTCTTAATGGCATAAAACACTTCCCTTTGAAAGGGAGTCAATTACCCTTCGAAGTGTTATATGTGCGTGTGTGTGCGCGTGTGTGTGTATATGGTGCATGCTTTGTTAGAAAGATATCCTGATGTTGGGGTAGGTAGTGGAAATGATGGAGGATGCATAAAATAAATATGTCCTTTGAAAATTTTCAAATTGCATTATTTACAATAAAACCCATTCTCTCCACATTCCCAAACCGTGGCCAATTTTCTGTTCCAATCAGATTCTATTCATTTCTTTACACATCACACTTCAGGAACTGTTAGCATGAAATATAAGCGTAGGAATAAATACCCTTATCTTAGTCCAATTGTATCAATTTTCTTGCCACTTCCAGGTAAGTGGGGATTATCTGTTTTATATTTAATAGTCCTCTTGTGTAGGAATAGGATTGCTGCCTTCCCTCTGATCCTGTGATGAATGTGAACACCCATTCTCTTCAGTCCTGGAGGACCTAACAGTGATCTCATTTTAGCCTTTCACCTTGGTTGTCTTTGTTATGAATTTTTTTCCAAGTAAACGGTCACTATGAATTTATCACTTCTCAGTTGACCACGGTCAAGCCCAGTCTTCTTAACATACCCATGCATTCTGTATTCATTTCTAGTCAAATCAAACTCCAGACTTATGCTGGTTACTTTTTAATTATTAACTCGACACAACCTAGAGTCTCTTGGGGAGAGTTGAAGTATTTCCTCCACTAGGCTGGTCTGTGTTTCTTTTTCTTTCTTTCCTTTTCTTTTTTGGTTAATGATTAAAATGCAGACACCTTACAATGGGTAGCAATATTCCCTATACAGTTTTCTCTTGGATGTATAAGTAAGCAAGCTGAGCAAGCCAGAAACAGAGGGGGGGGGAGGAAGGGAGGTGGAGGGAGACAGAGACAGAGAGCTAGCAAGCAACATTTCTCTGTGGCTTATTGTAGTGATATTCTATTTGTATTTTAATAAATAAAGCTTGCCTGAAGATCAGAGAGTAAACAGCCACACTGATCAGGTCAGCCATACAGGCCAGGCAGTGGTGACACACACCTTTGATCCCATTAGCTATACTAGTTTGCATAGAAACCGGGAGGTAGTGGTGCACACCTTTAATCCGCTGAAGAGGAATATAAGACAGGAGCCAGCTCTCACTCAATATTGGGGGAGGCTGTTAGTTTGTTTCCCAGCCACGCCGACTCCTGAAATAATCACACAGAAATCTGTATTAATTGCAATACTGTTTGGCCAATAGCTTAAGCATATTTCTGGCTAATTCTTATATCTTAAATTAATCCATTTCTATTAATCTATGCATCACCACATGGCTGTGACTTACTGCAATTTTTGGTGCATCTGTCTCCTGCAGGAAGCTACATGGTTTCTCCCGACACCGCCTTCTTTTTTTTTTTTCCAGTATTCAGTTTAGTTTTCTAACCTAGCTTTACTCTGGTAAGCCATTGGCTGAAGGCAGCTTCTTTATTAACCAATGGCAATAAAGCAGTCACACCATGCAGAGGGAAATCCCACATCAATTTACAGTCTCATTCTGAGATTCCTGGAGGCAGGGTTGTAAGCCTGACTGGATGTAGAAGCACTGTGGTAATAGCCCTGTGGGCGTGTCTGGGTGGGGGTTTCTAGGCATGGTTAACTTGAGTTGAGAAGACCACCCATAGATGTGAGTGATACTCTTCCACGGGCTGGGGTCCTGGACCGAATACAAAAGAGAAGTGAACTAAGTAGTATCCTTTATCTGTCTCTGCTGCTTGGCCATAGATCCAGTACAACCGGCCACCTGGCCACCTCATGCTCCCGAAGCCACGCCTCCCCTGCTGTGGTGGATGGTACCCTTGAACTGTGAGCTTACATAAGCCCTTGCTTCCTTAAGCTGCTTTTGCCAGGGTGTTTTGTCTTAGCAATAAGACCAGGGAAGGGGCTGAGAGATGGTTCAGCAATTAAAAGCTCTCAATGTCCTTCCAAAGGATGTGGGCTCAATTCCTGTCAACTACATGGTAGTTAGACATTGTCTGTAACTCAATTCTAGGGCATCTGACATCCTCTTCTGGCCTCTATTGGCATTGGATACACATAGTACATAGACATACATGCAGGCGAAACACCCATACATAATAAATAAACAAATCTCAACCAAAGTAAGGCAAGTAGAAGCTGGGGTGATACATTAACAGTCAATAATACATTCTGTTTTGGGTGGTTTGATTAAGAATGGCTCCCATGAGCTCATGTGTGTGGATGTTTAGTCATCAGAGAGTGGCACTGTTTGATCAGGACGCAGTTAACTCTCATCTACTACTCCACTACCTGGCTGCACGCTGCTATTTTCCCATCAAGATGAAAACTGACTAAACCTCTGAAACTGTTAGCAAGACCCCAATTAAAGGCTGTATTTTGTAACAGTAGCCTTGGTGACTGTGTCTTTTCACAGCACTAGAACACTGACTAAGACAATGTCTTATGGTGGAGCTGGGTTTGACTCCAGCACCCATGTTGAGCAGCTCAGACTTGCCTGTAACTTCAGCTCCAGCGTCTCTGAGACACTCTTGACCCTGTGCAGGCACTTGCACCAACTGAACACCTATAGATGCCTAATCAAAACGAAAATAAATGTCTCACTACCCACTCTGACTCCCCCTTTTTAAGCTCCTGGCAGTGGGGATTATTTTGGATACAAGGAAGCAAATACCTCTGACTCAGTGTATCTTGTCCCTTACTATGCAGAAATCAGCAGATGAGAACATATCAACACAACATTCAGACGTAGAAAATAGCTGCTCTGGAGACCCTCGCTGAGCATCAGCTGTTTAGGGGAATAGAGAGATAATCAATATTTTATGCCTGCTTCTCCACCCCAATTATTTACTGTTAATTTGGAAACTGGACTGTTTTTCTGAGAATCCTTACCTGCTATGATGCCTCTCGCTCACTCAGTTTTGATCTTTTTACCAAACACGAACACTTCAGCTTTACAAGAAATTTCTCCATTTTTACCCATTGCTGTGTTTCCTAAGATGTGTATGTGTACACAAATATGTATATGTGCACACATTATGTATATGTCATATAGATTCTCTATATAACATTTTATGTGTATATGTATGTATATATGCATATATATGTATATATATATATATACATCATTGTGTGTCTGTGTGTGAGTATGTACACATTTATAAAATCTGCTTTCTCAAAGAGATAAATAGAAAGTACAGGGGAAACCCAGTAAACCCATTGGTCAACAGAGAGCATCTGCTAACTTCCAGTTTATTTTTTTCCCGTGAGTGAAGTATGATGCTTCTTTTTGTTGGTATTGTTGTCCTAGTTTACTTTTAAATGCCTTCAGTTAGAGTTTTGAATCTTCTAGGTCTCTGATCCGGTGTCGTGGACTGCTGTAGCCCAAGGTCAACAGAAAAGATCCATTAAACTGGTAAATCCAGTCTGTAGGGCACCACAGAATGTCCTCAAATGCCACCGCATTGTCACCAAATATTTGTGGGTGGCAGAGACCTGCCTAAGAGGTAAGGTGGGAACAGAACCCAGAGGAAGAGTTGACATAGTTAGTGGAGAAGGCAGAAAATGCG
The DNA here is from genome assembly GCF_982192425.1 of Myodes glareolus. Taxonomy (NCBI): domain Eukaryota; kingdom Metazoa; phylum Chordata; class Mammalia; order Rodentia; family Cricetidae; genus Myodes; species Myodes glareolus. Next base: position 7,487,866 of record NC_142035.1, read on the forward strand.
TATCAGAAAACAAAGGGGAGAGGTGGGGAGGAAGGAATCAGGAATGCGCAGAACAGGGGAGGCAGGTAGCTCAGCCCTTCCTGGAAGCAAGGACACAGTCACACCAGGATGGAGATCTTCAGCCTCGCTAATTTCTCACATTCTGGAGCTTCTATTTCCTTGTAATCTGCAGCCTAAAGGCATCTCTAAAAACTGACTCCCCCAAAGCAAGATTATTATGGGTGCCGAACAATTCATCTCTGAATGAATGAATAAATAAATAAGTAATAAAAATAAATAAAACAGAATAGGAAATAAATACACCAAGCACATTTGTATGCAAGTGATATATCAACAGATATTGTGGATAGAAAATGTAGCCCAAAGTTTATTTGACTTCCACCGTTTCCAAACTTGATTTATTAAAAACAAAACTAAATATTTCCCTAAATTAATCTATTTTCTTAATTCTAAGGGAAAGGGCCTAATATTTTTGTGTCTGTGTTTTAAATTGGAGGGTATCCAAAACTGGAAAAAACCCAGATATTTATGTAGAAACTTCAAAACTAATAAAAGGAATTTAAATTATTCAGTTTTCATAAATGAATAGACATTGCCAAGGCACTCCTAAATCTAGCTGCAGGAAATAATCTGTGTCTCCTATATAACCATATATTTCATATTTGTAAGCCAGAGAATGGTAGATCCAAAATATTTTAAAAGCAAATTAAGATATCACATCTAGTTAGTCACTCTGCTTGCTAGAAGAATGACTGTGAGACAGACATATTAAAATTTAATTCCATCTTGGGGCTGGGGCCATGGTTCAATGGTTAAGAGCTCATGTTGATCTTACAGAGAAGCAGGGTTTGGTTCCCAGAACCCACTGCCAGTGACTCGGAGCAGCCTGCACTCCAGTTACAGGCTATCTCACACCCTCTTTGGGCTTCCTCAACACCTGCACATGTGTGCTGCATGTGTGTGCATACACAGAGACACAACAACAGTAAATTAATCACTTAATTGCCACCTTTTACACATGTAAAAACTTTATTAGTGTGTATCCATCATACACCATGACAGACTGATAAACATATGCTTTTGCTTCAGCCACGTCTCATGTGCATGCATGTGCACACATGTATGGAAGCCAGAGGCTGATCTTGAGTATTCTCCTCCATCACTCTCAACCTGATTGTTTTGAGATAAGAACCTACAGCCCACTGAACCTACAGCTCATTGAACCTATAGCCCACTGAACCCACAGCTCACTGAACCTACGGCTCATTGAACCTATAACTCACTGAACCTATAGCGCACTGAACCTATAGCCGACTGAACCCACAGCTCACTGAACCTATAGTCCATTGAACCTACAGCTCATTGAACCTATAGCCCACTGAACCCACAGCTCATTGAATATATAGATCACTGAACCTACAGCTCACTGAACCTATAGTGCACTGAACCTATAGCCGACTGAACCAGCAGCTCACTGAACCTATAGTCCATTGAACCTACAGCTCATTGAACCTATAGCCCACTGAACCCACAGCTCATTGAATATATAGATCACTGAACCTACAGCTCACTGAACCTATAGCTCACTGAAACTATAGCTCATTGAACCTATAGCTCACTGAAACTATAGCTCACTGAAACTAAAACTCACTGAACCTATAGCTCACTGAACCTATAGCCGACTGAACCCACAGCTCACTGAACATATAGCTCACTGAACCTACTGCTCACTGAACCTATAGCTCACTGAACCTATATCCCACTGAACCTACAGCTCACTGAACCTATAGCTTACTGATTTGGCTGGACTAGCTAGCCAGTAGGCCTCTGGGATCCTCCTATCTCTGCTACCCCAGCACTGGGGGTGCAACCATTCCTGTCTTCTTTATGTGGATCTTCGGACCCCAAACTTTTGTCTCTGCTCTTTCACAGCAGGTACTTTATGAAGTCATTTCCTAGACTGTTGCTGTGGTATACATATGTGAAGACATTTTGTAATTCTCCCACATAGTTAAGTAAAGGTACCACTGAAATTGCTTGTTATTAGTTTATTACAAGCTTGTTATTATACATTCAGTATTTTCCATATATTATAACATATAAATGCATATTGATATATTAATATAAAATTTACTAATGTCACATAGCAGTATACTTACACACACACACACATATGCATGTGTATGTGACATGTAACACATAATATATACAGGAGCAATATTTTTAAGGTTTAAGAATATTCCATAACCCAAATATGCTATTGTGATATTGTCAGTTTTAAGTCACATCATAAAGAGAATGTTCAAGTTCACTTATCCAGTGTCTTGAAAGCAGATGAAGTTCCCATGTGAAAGATGAAACTCTCCACCACAAAGAAAGCAGCAATCTTATCATCAAGGATGGGAGGGTAAGGCTGCAAGAAACCCACTTGAATAATCTGTGCAAATGCGGCCTTACCATGTTGGTCACCTCTCCATTCAGCTGAAGCATCCCATTGAGTCTCACTTCACAGACTACTGAACTGAGTGTGTGCTGGACTGCAGGAGGACCTTAGGCTCTTCATTCCGTAAGAAGTATAAGACAATAACAAATAACAATACATCTGTATGTTTTCTTTCTTGTTGGTCTGTCAGGATATTTAAAGTCAGGTTTATCATAAAATAGGGAGAAATATGTTCGTCAGTGCTGTAGGAACTCATTAGAAAATATAACCATGCTTCTGGGAATGACCCGTGCCCATGCTCCTGGAAGCAGGCCAGGTGAAATTCATGAGATTTTTTAAAAAGAAAAGAAAAAAAGGAAAAAAAAAACATGGAAGAAAAAATATACTAAAGTATACAAGGAACTGACTGGAAAGAAAGAACCAGCAACAGGGCAGGGAAGAAGACAGGTGATGTGGGCTCTTCCAGAAGTATCATCTCAAGGAATGCACTTTGGACCCCAGGCAGGTCAGGTGATTGCCACAGATCCCTGCACATCCATACTATCCCCTTATGATACCAACAGGTATAGCCTGAATCCTGTGACCAGCCCTACCAGCCCAGCCAAGGATGTATAGCTCCCACCCTCAACAAAGCAGCAGGGAGGGGAGCAGAGGAAAATGTAGAGCTCAAAAAATCAATAAAAAAGAGTCTCTGTGTAGCAAATGGAGACCACTGCAGAGATCCACAACTGGCCAAATGCAGAAAATAACCAGCAGGGTGTGGCCAACTTCAGCTGCACATCTACAGTGCAATCCTCTACACCCAAAGGTCAGGGGGCATCCTGGGGAAGGGGACAGAAAGATCAAAGGTGCCAGAGGACCAGGAAGTGTGTGAGTCAATGTCTTCTACACAAGCTAGGTAGCCACACTTATGAAACCTCACCAGTCTGTCTGTCCGAAGACCAATACACTGACAACAGTAGATGAAATGCCAGCATGGATTGCTAAAATATCACAGGGCCCCACCTCTGATAAAGAGCTACCGGCAATTGGTGGCTCCCAAGAGGAGAAGAATGTCTTCCCCAGCAATGAGCTTTCTAAAAAGTTATTTTATCTGAAGTGGTCATTTCTACAAACATATTAACATAAACAACACCAAATAGACTCAGTAGGCTGTGTGTGTGTGTGTGTGTGTGTGTGTGTGTGTGTGTGTGTGTGTGTGCGTGCGTACAACAGTAATTAAAGAACAAGACATCATGACACTGAATGGGAATCAGGGAAGGGAACATGGGAGGATCTGAAGAGGTGGAAACATTGTAAATACAATACTCATGTGTGAAATTTTCAAAATATCAAAAAAGCAACAAGGAAATGTGGGAGAATGCCATAAAAATACATTATGCTCACTTATGAAAATGTCAGAGTGAAACTCATTACCGTGTATAACCAATATATGTTGAGATAAAACATAAAGAATGTCCTCTAAGAAAGAGGTAGAAAATTGTGTTCCCCTTCCCTGTCTCTCTCTCTCTACACCTCTCTGAACTGTCTTCACTGATATGTTCTACTCACAGACCCTTTGGGTCTCGTGACACAGATGTGATGCCAAAGCTAGAAACTTTGGTAAAAACACGTGCAGTCGGGAGACAGGAGTGAAGCTGTACTGATGTCACGTGGGCTACACAACATTTTTAGGAAAGTCATGGCCACAATTACTTACAGTTCGGGAGCTAAGCCACACATCATTCTGTTTCATTCTGCTGTGATAAAACGCTGACCGAAAGCAAGCTGGAGAGGAAAGAATTTATCTGACTTGCACTTCTTGGCTACAGTCCATGTTGGAGGGAAGGCAGAAGAAGAGCTCGAGGCAGAACTGGAAGCAGAAACCATGGTGGAATTGGTCCTCTCTAGCTCAACCACAGTCTGATGCTTAGCTAGATTTCCTGTGAAGCTCAAGACCGTGTGCCAAGGGATGGTGTCCCCTACAGTGTCCTGGGCTCTCCTATATCAATGGACAATCTAGGCAATGGCCCCAAGCTAATCTGATAGAGACAACTCCTCAATTAAGGGTCTGTGAAGTGATGGTAGACTGTGTCAAGTTCACAGATGAAGCCCACAAAGACAATCATGACATAGTATCACAGGTTAAACATACATACTACTTTGTGATTAGAATATGTTTTATAAAAACTGTACTATTTGGAAAAATAGGAACCTTGAAACAAAGAACAAAATTTCCTTCAAAGAAGTAAACAAACAGAGACTTCAGAAGCAAACATATCCAATAAAATACAAGAGATAGAAGAACGAATCTCAGATTATGAAGACACCATAGAGAAAATAAACGCTCTGACCAAAGAAAACAGTAAATCCAACAAATACTCATCACAAAACATTCAGAAAATCTGGGGCATAATAAAAAAAAACAAATCTAAGAATAATAGGGGTAGAAGAAGGAGAAGAATTTCAGATCAAAAGTCCAGAAAATATATTCAACAAAATTATAGAAGAAAACTTTCCCAACCTAAAGAACGATATTCCTATGAAGGTTCAAGAAGCATACAGAACACCGAATAGACTGGATCAAAAGAAAACATCCCCTTGCCATATAATAATCAAAACACAAAGCATTCAGATTAAAGAAAGAATATTAAGAGCTGCAAAGGATAAAGGTCAAGTAACTTATAAAAGTAAACCTATCAGACTTACACCAGACTTCTCTATGGAAACCATGAAAGCCAGAAGGTCCTGGATAGCGGTTTTGCAGAAACTAAGAGATCATGCGTGCAAGCGCAGACTACTATACCCAGCCAAGCTATCATTCACTATCAACGGAGAAAACAAAATATTCCAGGATAAAAACAAATTTAAACAATACATATCTACAAATCCAGCCTTACAGAGAGCATTAGAAGGAAAATCACAACCCAAGGATTCCAACATTCCCAGCACTGCCTACAATAACTCAGACAGCTAGCGACCTTTCACAAGCACATCTCAAAGAAGGGAAACACATACACTCTACTACCCCCCCCAAAATAACTGGAGTCAACAACCACTGGTCATTAATATCAATGGACTCAATTCACCTATAAAATGGCACAGACTTAGAGATTGGATACAAAAACAGGATCCAACATTCTGCTGTTTACAAGAAACACACCTCAACCACAAAGACAGACACCTACTCAGGGTAAAGTGTTGGGAAAAGGTTTTCCAAGCAAATGGACCTAAGAAACAAGCAGGTGTGGCCATTCTAATATCTAACAAAATCGACTTCAAACTAAAATCAATCAGAAGAGACGGAGATGGACATTTCATACACATAACAGGAACAATCCATCAGGAAGAAGTCTCAATCCTGAATATCTATGCCCCTAATATAAAGGCACCCACTTATGTAAAAGAAACACTTCTAGAACTCAAGGCAGTCATCAAACCACACACACTAATAGTAGGAGACTTCAACACACCTCTCTCACCAATGGACAGGTCAATCAGACAGAAACCTAACAGAGAAATAAGAGAATTATTGGAGGTATTGAATCAAATGGACTTAACAGACATCTATAGAACATTCCATCCAAATAGGAAAGAATATACCTTCTTCTCTGCAGCTCATGGAACCTTCTCGAAAATTGACCACATACTCGGTAACAAAGCAAACTTCCACAGATACAAAAAAATATTAGTAACCACCTGTGTCTTGTCAGACCACCATGGATTAAAGTTAGAATTCAACAACAATGCTACCTCCAGGAAGCCAACAAACTCATGGAAGTTGAACAGTCAACTACTAAATCACCCCTGGGTCAAGGAAGAAATAAAGAAAGAAATTAAAGTCTTCCTTGAATTTAATGAAAATAAAGACACAACATACTCAAACCTATGGGACACTATGAAAGCAGTGCTAAGAGGAAAGTTCATAGCACTAAGTGCCCAATTAAAAAAAATGGAGAAAGCACACATTGGAGACTTAACAGCACACTTGAAAGCTCTAGAAAAAAAAGAAGCAGATTCACCCAGGAGGTCTAGAAGACTGGAAATAATCAAACTGAGGGCTGAAATCAACAAAATAGAAACATAGAAAACAATCCAAAGAATCAATGAAGCAAAAATCTGGTTCTTGGAGAAAACCAACAAGATTGACAAACCCCTCTCCAAACTAACCAAACGGCAGAGAGAGAACACACAAATTAATAAGATCAGAAATGAAAAGGGGGACATAACCACAGACACAGAGGAAATTCAGAGAATCATTAGATCTTACTACAAAAGCCTGTATGCCACAACATTGGAAAATGTAAAAGAAATGGACATTTTTTAGATAAGTACCATATACCAAAGTTGAACCAAGAACAGATGAACAATCTAAATAGACCTGTCAGTTGTGAAGAATTAGAAGCTGTTATCAAAAATCTCCCTACCAAAAAAAGCCCAGGACCAGATGGTTTCAATGCAGAATTCTACCAGAACTTCCAGGAAGAGCTAATACCTACACTCCTTAATGTATTTCACAGTATAGAATCAGAAGAGTCATTGCCAAACTCTTTTTATGAAGCTACAGTTACCCTGATACCAAAACCACACAAAGACACAACCAAGAAAAAGAATTACAGGCCAATTTCACTCATGAACATTGATGCAAAAATTCTCAATAAAATACTGGCAAATCGAATCCAAGAACACATTAGAAAAATTATCCATTATGATCAAGTGGGCTTCATCCCAGAGATGTAGGGCTGGTTCAACATACGCAAATCTATCAATGTAATTCATCATATAAATAAACTGAAAGAAAAAACCATATGATCATTTCATTGGATGCTGAAAAAGCATTTGACAAAATTCAACACCCCTTTATGATAAAGGTGTTGGAGAGATTGGGTATACGAGGATCATACCTAAATATAATAAAAACCATACATAGCAAGATGACAGCTAACATCAAATTGAATGGAGAGAAACTCAAAGCCATTCCACTAAAATCAGAAACACAACAAGGCTGTCCACTCTCTCCATACCTCTTCAATATAGTGCTTGCAGTTCTAGCAATAGCAATAAGACAACATAAGGGAATCAAGGGGAATTGAATTGGAAAGGATGAAGTTAAACTTTCGTTATTTGCAGACGATATGATAGTGTACATAAGCGACCCCAAAAACTCTACCAAAGAACTCCTACAGCTGATAAACACCTTTAGTAATGTGGCAAGATACAAGATCAACTCTAAAAAATCGGTTGCCCTCCTATACACAAAGGATAAAGAAGCAGAGAGGGAAATCAGAGAAACATCACCTTTCACGATAGCCACAAATAGCATAAAATATCTTGGGGTAACTCTAACCAAAGAAGTGAAAGACCTATTTGACAAGAACTTTAAGTCTTTGAAGAAAGAAATTGAGGAGGTTATCAGAAAATGGAAAGACCTCCCCTGCTCTTGGATTGGGAGAATCAACATAGTAAAAATGGCAATTCTACCAAAAGCAATCTATAGATTCAATGCAATCCCCATCAAAATCCCATCAAACTTCTTCACAGACCTTGAGAGAACAATAATCAAGTTTATATGGCAAAACAAAAAACCCAGGATAGCCAAACAATCTTATACAATAAAGGAACTTCTGGAGGCATTACCATCCCTGACTTCAAACTCTATTACAGAGCGACTGTATTGAAAACAGCTTGGTATTGGCATAAGAACAGAGAAGTAAACCTATGGAATCAAATAGAAGACCCGAATATTAACCCACAAACCTATGAACACCTGATTTTCGATAAGGGAGCTAAAGGTATACAATGGAAGAAGGAAAGCATCTTTAACAAATGGTGCTGGCATAATCTGTAGAAGAATGAAAGTAGATCCATATCTTTCACCATGCACAAAACTCAAGTCCAAATGGATTAAAGACCTCAACATTAATCCGACCACTTTGAACCTAATAGAAGAGAAATTGGGAAGTAGTCTACAAGATATAGGCACAGGAGACCACTTCCTAAGTAGAACCCCAGTAGCACAGACAATAAGAGAATCAATAAATAAATGGGACCTACTGAAACTGAGAAGCTTCTGTAAAGCAAAGGACACTGTCAATAAGACAAAAAGACTGCCTTCCTTTCCTGGGAGAAGATCTTCACCAACCCCTCATCAGACAAAGGTCTGATCTCCAAAATATATAAAGAACTCAAGAAACTAGACACTAAAACTCTAATTAAGCCAATTAAAAAATGGGGTACTGAACTGAACAGAGAATTCACAACAGATGAACTTCGAATGATCAAAAGATACTTAAGGTCATGCTCAACCTCCTTAGTGATCAGGGAAATGCAAATTAAAACAACTTTGAGATACCATCTTACATCTGTCAGAATAGCCAAACTCAAAAACACCAATGATAGCCTATGCTGGAGAGGATGTGGAGTGAGGGGAACACTCATCCATTGTTGGTGGGAATGCAAACTTGTGCAGACCCTGTGGAAATCAGTGTGGCAGTTTCTCAGGAAACTGGGAGTCAACCTCCCTCAGGACCCAGCAATTCCACTCTTGGGAATATACCCAAGAGATGCCCTATCATACTACAAAAGTATTTGTTCAACTATGTTCATAGCAGCAGTATGTGTAATAGCCAGAACATGGAAACAACCTAGGTGTCCCTCAATGGAAGAATGGTTAAAAAAGGTGTGGAACATATATCCATTAGAGTTTTACTCAGCGGTAAAAAACAATGACATGTTGAATTTTCCATGCAAATGGATGGAAATAGAAAACGCATTACTGAGTGAGGTAACCCAGAACCAAAAAGAGGAATATGGTATGTACTCACTCATAAGTGGATTCTAGCCATAGTTAAAGGTCTTTGAGCCTATAATTCGTGATCATAGAAAAGCTAAATAAGAAGGTGAACCTGAAGAAAATCATATGGTTATCCTCCTTGATATAGGAAGTAGACAAGATTTCCAGGCAAACTTGGGTACACAGGGGTGGGGGGTGGATGTAAGGGGAGATGGTTAGAGAGAAGGGAGAGGGAGAGGATTGGGGATGGCTTGGGGGAGTGGGATGGGGGAGGGAGGAAGGATGGATATGGGAGCAGGGAGGTATATATCTCAACTAAGGGAGCCATTTTAGGGTTTGCAAGAGACTTGATTCTGGAGGGGTTCCCAGGCCCAAGGAGATGTCCCCAGATTATTTTCTGGGTAGCAGAGAAGAGGGTGACTGAACTGGCCTTGGCCCATAACCATACTGATGAATATTTTGCATATCACCATAGAACCTTCATCTGTCGATGGATGGAGATAGAGACAGAGACACATATTGGAACACTGGACTTAACTCCTTAGGTCCAAATGAGAAGCAGAAGGAGGGAGAACGTGAGCAAGAAAGTCAGGACCAGAGGGAACTTTCATCTGACAATAGATGGAGATAGAGACAGAGACCCACATTGGAGCCCTGGACTGAGCCCCCAAAGTCCAAATGAGGAGCAGAAGGAGGGAGAACATGAAAAAGGAAATCAGGACCGTGAGGGGTGCGTTCACCCACTGATACAAGGGGACTGACCGAATGAGAGCTCACCAAGGCCAGCTGGACTGGGACTGAACAAGCATGTCATCACACCAGAGTCTCTGAATGTGGCTGACATGGGGGCTGATTGAGAAGCCATTGACAATGGCACTGGGTCTTGTTTCGTCTGCATGTACTGGCTGTTTGGTATCCTAGTCTGGTTGGATGCTCACCTTCCTAGACCTGGAGGGAGGGGGGAGGAACTTGGACTTCCCACAGGGCAGGAAACCCTGACTGCTCTTAGGACTGGAGAGGGAGGAGGAGAGGGAGTGGGGGGAATGGGAGGGTATGGGGAGGAGAGGAGGAAGTGGAAATTTTTATAAACAAATAAATAAATTAATTAAAAAAATAAAAAAAGAAACTCAGAATGCAAAAACAGGGAAGTTACAGGAGAGCTTAGTTTTGATGCATCAGAGATAGGATGTGGTGACCACCTAAGGTTAGAGCTTGGTGAGTACCTCAGGGTTAGAGCTCGGTGAGTACCTCACAGTTAGTGCTCGGTGAGTACCTCAGGGTTAGAGCTCGGTGAGTACCTCAGGGTTAGTGCTCAGTGAGTACCTCAGGATTAGAGCTCAGTGAATACCTCAGGGTTAGTGCTCAGTGAGTACCTCAGGGTTAGAGCTCGGTGAGTACCTCAGGGTTATAACTCAATGAGTATCTCAGGGTTATAACTCAGTGACTACCTCAGGGTTATAACTCAGTGAGTACCTCAGGGTTAGTGCTTGGTGAGTACCTCACAGTTAGTGCTCGGTGAGTACCTCACAGTTAGTGCTCGGTGAGTACCTCGGGGTTAGAGCTCAGTGAGTACCTCAGGGTTAGCGCTCAGTAAATAAACCAGAGTTATTTCTGTCCTTAGGGAACATGGGTAACAGACTTGAGTCATTGGTGAGTGACAGAAGAAAATAAAATGAGAGACAGCTCTCACAATACACACTCCTAACAATGGCTAAATAATTTACTAAATACAATAAACCCTTTGTTACCAACATCAACGAAATAGAATTCTAATTACATTAATAGACTTCTCACCCCTTCTGATGTATAATATTTAACAAAGGCTTAAAGAGTAACCATGAAAAGTGTTACTGAGTTATCAGTCACTTGACGCTTCAAAGTATTTATAGTGAAAATTTATTCAGTTCATGCATCTCTTCCTTAAACAAATTTATTGTGCCTATAAATGCCTAAACATACTTGGATTAGAGCAGGCAAGGTAATTCCTGGATACTTAGAGTAAGCAAGTATTCACAGTAGCAGGTCTCAGACAACTTCTGTTGTGTGAAATTTTTACTAGATGAAACATAAAAAAAAAACTAAGTGCATGTATCTTTCAAACTTTCTATACATGATTAATTTGCTAGGGTAAAACGCTTTTAAAGGTGTAGCTGTATTTTTGTGTGTTTGCCTGCAGCCCGAGTGAAAGAATGTGGACCACGAGCATACAATACCTACAGAGGCCAGAAGAGGGCAGTAGATCCTCTAGCACTAGACCTACAGACGGTTGTGAGCCACCATGTGGGTGCTGGGAACTGAACCCAGGTCCTCCTCAATAGCAGTAAGGGCTCTTAATCTCCCCAACTCCTGAAGATGACCTATTTGAATCCTATCAAAATAAAATACGTTAAAGTGTTTCATTAGATGATTTTTGAATAAAATCTCTTTGTTTTCTGCCTTTTCTGTCACCCTTTCTTCCTTCTCCATCTGCCGCTGCTGGGGGTTGAGCTGAGTACTATGTGTGCTAAGCAGAAGCCCAGTCACCAGGCATTACCCCCAATCTTATTTACATTTGCTTTTAGATTTACTTATCTTAATGTATGTGCAGGCGCATGCACACACATGTGTGTGTTTGTGTTGCTTGCATATTTGTCTGTGCACCATGTGCACACCTGGTGCCTTTGGAGGTCAGAAGACTGAGACTGTTGGGACCTGGAGTTACAGGGACTGAGAGCCACAGCATTGGTGCTAAGACCTGAATCCGGTACTCTGAAAGATTGCCTAAGCTCTCTTAACTATTTCTCTAGTCTCCTCAGTTCTTTTAAAATATTATTTCAATGAAAGTTCTTTTACTAGAAAAAAAGGGCAGCTTTTCATTTGTTTTTCATTCTCTTCTCTTCAAGAATACCGCTCTTTAAGTAAGAAGCATCCGGTGGCTGCTGATCTCAGGGCAGCAACACGTGGGCAGCGCCATCAGCTGCTGCTCCTATTCCTGATGTAAGGCTGCACAGTTTCAAAGCCCTAACCTCTAACATCCTCCAATCACACACAGATCCAATTAGCTAATTGGGAGTGTTAAGAACATTTTTAAGTCATTGAAGTCGTAGCTACTCCGCTGTTACTGTATTATATTTTAAATATATTTTTGGTGAGATTTAAATTCATCAAAAAGAGCCAATTAAAGACAGGCATAGCTTGGAGGATCATGCTGGCTTTCTGATTAGGAATCGATCAGAAATGACTTGAGATCTAAGTAAAACGGAGTAAACATGATTAACAAGCTGGAGAGGCAAAAGGTACAAGGAAAATAGGAGTGAGGGCCTGACTCTAACGTGTCTAGACTGAGTAGTTCTGATGTGTCATACAGTGAGTGGAAGCCACAAGAGCAACAATTGACATTAACCACAGCCAGAGAATGGTTAGGTCTCATCTTCAGTCCTCTTGGGCCCCACCTTTGCTCATTCACCCATTCTGTAGTCTTTGTGTGCAAGACAGATTTCTCCTGCAGACATACAGACATCGTTTCTCTGCTCCTTTGTCAACCTGAGATGCTTTCCACCCTAGTTGCAGGAATAGGGACACAATTTAAAACAGGCAGATGTGTTTCCTTTAGGACACACATACATATTCATACATACTTACATGCATGCACATATATACATACATATACATGCATACATACATATGTATGCGCACATGTACACATCTATTTCTTCTTAGTAATCTGAAAATTATTTGGATAATTCGGGAGGCATCACTACCCTCTCCTTTGTTCCTAGATCTCACATAGACTCAGGGCTTTTAATATCATGATGTGACCATCCAAGTATGTATGTCTACATCTAATATTTCCCTCTGAACTCCAACTTCCTCATCTAACTGCTCATTCAAATCTCTCCTGTGTGTTGGTAGATTCCTCAAACGTTTTATAGACTCCATGCTGGTTTTGTGATTTTTTTCCTTCCCTGCAAACTTGCTACTCCCATCTCCATATTCTACTCCCATCTCCATATTCTAATTGGCTAAGTCTACTAACGCAATAATTTGGAACACAATTGTGGCATCTTCCATTGTTCATATTTTAGAGTCAGTTTCTCCACATGCTGATTTATACACCTTAGATTATACTTGCTGCTTCAGTGTCAATCAGCCTCATTCCTTTCACTCTGAAGAGGCTCTCTGGCTTAGGCTACCAAATCCAATGTCAAATCTAATGTCTGTGTGTGTAAAATGCGCTCAGAGTCTAACTATGTCTCATATAGACATCTCTGCAATTTGAGTCTACATGGTCACTGTCTCCTGCTTCCACCATTGACCTCAACGATCTTCATGTCACATCAAAAGTGATTACATTGGTCTCCTGGCATCCCCACCACAAATGACTACTCACTGGGTGGCATGAAGTAATGGAAACCTATTCTCCACAGTTCCAGACTTTGAAAGTATAAAATCAATGTGTAGGTCAGGCCTCAGAATTATCTTTTCCAGCTTCTAGAGGTGACTGGCAACCTCTGGTGTTCTCTGGTTTGCAGATGCTTTATTCTTGAAGAGTTTCTGTGTCCAAGTGCCCCTCCTTTCATAAGAATGCCAGTCAGACAGGACTGGGACTCTCTGTTCTGTGGTTTCCATTTATTCGCTTGACAGCAGGCTAACAATCCATGTATTTCTTCTAACACAAGTTATTGGGAGTACTAAAACAGGCAATTGATGTTACAGAGAGGTTGGATGCATTATCTAATAAATTCTCTCTCTAAATGACTTGCTAGTTATCAGCAGAAAAAGCAAACAAGCACACAGTAATCAGTGGCGATGCCAAGAAGATTCTGCCCTTATATACTGACCAGCTGATTGCCTAAGCTTCCATATCAGGGGCATCCCAACATGATGCAAATAAAGAAGGTGAGCAAATACCTCACAGAGATGAGTAAGCAGAGAAATCAGAAACAAAGGCAAACAGGATGATCTACACAACAATAACTGTCCACTTTTCAAAAATGCCAAGGTCAAAAATGATACAGATGCATCATCATTCAGCAGTGAATGAGGGCTAAAGAGAACCAAAACCATGCCCGAGACATGATACCGTATGGGCTCTGAACCAGAAAGGGAACAGTTCCTTTCTTACCAAAGTCTACTGAGATCAGTAAAACTGAAGTGGTTTGCCGATCGCCACAATAGCAAGGCATGATATAGCTTCCCGCTTGCATCACTGGCAAAATGGTTCTTTTCATAGGAAATCCACTGTGAAGTAGCCAGGGGTGTAGACTTAGTACCTAATCAGATGGAATGGCAGGGCCAGTGGGACCAGATCTTATTACTAGTGAATTCGAGTCAAGAGTAAAACAGGGAACTTACTCTTGATATTCTTGTAATTTTATGTTTGAAACTATGCAAACTAAGGTGAAATGATCTCATTTTACACATTAATTTTTGTCCTCGCTACCATAAAATGTTCTCATTTGCTTTATTTTACTTGCATATTATACAGCACTCCAGGAGATTCTGCTAGAAGGGAACTTCAAAAGATTTTCTGCTTCCCATGCTGACTTTAAAGAGACTGGCCATTTGTAAAAGTATTTCTCAGCTCTGAAATGGCACAGAACACCCTGGAAAGACATTTCTTACACACCTGTTCTCATTACAGACTGACTTTTCTGACACATTGCCTAACAGAATCCATTGACAATAATAGTTATAGACCGCCCCCACTAACGGAGTCCATTGACAATGATAGTCATAGACCGCCCCCACTAACAGAATCCATTGACAATGATAGTTATAGACCGCCCCAATAATGGAATCCATTGACAATGATAGTTATAGACCATCCCCACTGACAGAATGCATTGAAAATGATAGTTATCACTAATGGAGTAAGTGGAGATCATTCGACAAAGAAAGTGTTAATAGGAGGGCATAATCTTGGGAAAATAAAGTGGTATGACCAGTGCTCAGAAAGCAAACGTCTCTCACAACTAACTGAGCACATCCTGGAGAGTATAGGTATGCGCTTAGTTGATAGCCTTTTGGGAAAGGCTGCATCCAGACAGGATGCATGTGATAAGCAGTAAGAGTAAGCCCTTCAGAGCACCACTGTCTAAGGGCCACGGGTCTGAAAGGTAAGCACGGCAGAGTGCCATTGTCTAACTGCTATGGGTCTGCTTCCATGCTTAGTCATGTGCCTCTCTCTGGTTTGCCCTCATCTCCCCGTGTGGTGCCATGGAAAGAGCTAGTCGCTGCTTATCTGGGAAGTTATCAAGATTACTAAGCCCATATTGCTGCTTATTTATTAGTCTGTGTGAGTTGGGCTGGTGCAAGCAAATATTCTACAGATGAAATATCTCCTGCTATAATAATAAACCAGATTTTTAGATCAAAAATTTTAAAAATCAAACTCTGAGTCATGGTGGTGTGTGTGTGAGAGAGAAAGAGAGTGGGGGGAGGGGTAAGTCTTGTAAGTCTTTACCTGGAATGACATATACTCCTAGCTAGTAAGTTATTTGCAATTGATAAACTTCTGGGACAGGGGAAATCAATTTTCTTAGATGTAGTGACACTGGGTATATCAGCCACACCTTGCGTCTGGCCCCGTGCTTGGAAGCAATTGAACATCACAAATTGGACTCCATGGTTTTTTTCTAGTTCCATCCATTTTCCAAGAAATTTCAAGATGTCATTTTTTTAAACCATTGAGTAGTACTCCATTGTGTAAATGAACCACATTTTCTTTATTCATTCTTCGGTTGAGGGGCATCAAGGCTGTTTCCAGGTTCCAGCTATTACAAATAATGCTTCTATGAGCACAGCTGAGCAAGTGTCCTTGTGGTATTAGTGAGCATCCTTTGGCTATATGCCCCAGAATGGTATTGCTGGCTCTTGAGGTAGACTGATTTCCAATTTTCAGAGAAACTTCTATACTGATTTTTATTGTTTTAAGAGAGAGAGAAAGAACAAAAAAAAATTCATGGCTGAGGAGGTAGAATGATGTTGTAGAAATTGAATGAGGAAAATTATGATTAAAATATAGCATATGAAATTCTCAAAGAATAATTAAAAATAGAAAAATTACTAATGTAAATTACCTGAAAGAATGATGAAGGAAGGAGGGAGGGAGGAAGGAAGAAAGAAAGGAAGGAAGGAAGGAAGAAAGGAAAGAAGGAAGGAAATGTCATCTCTTTGTGGATTCTGTGCCTGGGTTGTGTTTCTGTAAGGACAATTAGGTTTTGCTTTGTGAAACTGCTCGTTTCCCATCTTTCCTTTACAGCTTAGATCAGGAGCACATACCCACTGAATTAAACTTCAGCAATGCCCCCGTATACACACACACACACACACACACACACACACACACACACACACACACGGCTAAATGAATGGGCATCTCCCCACTGAGTACCCTGAGCACCAACAATAACTAATTTGCAAATACAAATAAAAATAATCTACATTTGTTTGACATTGACAGAGGATTTGAGTGTTAATGGATCAGCATGGGGGAATCAAGAATGCAGTACAGCCAGAGCATTTGTGGTTGGGGTTCTCAAATGCCAGGAATACCAGGTAGTGTCAGGTGGATCCTATTTATACAGAGCACTTTCTGGGTATCAGAGCATGACTAAGTTTGGACAGTTGCACGAACAGATGTGTTTTTTTGGCACCAGGTGCAGTGTTTCTAAGCTGTCCATAAAAAATGCAGCGTGTTACAGGAGCTGATGCTTTCCTCGCCCACTTTGAAATGAGATGTTAGGCTGCCGTTCAAAAACAGCATCCCAGAGGAAGGATTCAGAATGAATAAACTATCTATTGGTCTGTCTACACAAGCTGGAGCCAATCTAAAGAAGACATCAACGGTGATTGTATCTGAAGTCAGAAAGTAAGTCATGAGTTTGGTATTTCCCTGACTGGGATCCCAACACTCTGCTGCCACAGAGAGAGCAATAACAATGGCGAGGGATGCAGATTCCCAACAGCTCAGCACCAGGGAATATGACAGCCTGCAGTATGATGATAAGTTTATAAAATCATGCTCATAATTCTATAATAATTTTTATAGCCTCCTGACACATTGGGGACAAACAGGGATAACATATCCTGTCCTCTAGAAAACAGAGCAAGGAAGTGAACCTGACTAAAGTCACAGTTGATTTTCTCTCACTCTCGGTAGAGCACTCTGTCTGACCAGAGACTCCGTAAGGCATAAGAAGGCCAAGCGTGTACATTCCCTAAAACTCAGAAGTTACTGTGAAGGGACTGAGACATATATGTAATTCTAGCACTGGAGAGGCTGAAGTAGAGGGATACTAATTTTGAGACTAGCTTTGACTATGTATCAGGAGATTGTTTTTGTTTAAGTGTCCAGTATGAAGTGACAAAAGTTAACAGCAAAGTACAGTTTATAAAATACTGACTGATTTATAGAGGAACATAGATACTATAATCCCTAAAGTAAAAAGGCACGAGATAAAGTAAAACAAGAGTAAGATGAAGTTTTGTGATTAGAATTTTATGTCTTTGATTGCGGAGTTTGGCCAGTGGATTGGACACTTGTTTCAAAGGGGTTTAGGACCTGAGGACTGGAGTTCACACCCTTAACACACAGTAAGTTCTGGGTGGGCATGAGAGCTCGCAATGATTCCAGTATTTGAGAGTAGGACATCAACAAAAAATAAGTTGTCTACATAGATAAACTAACTCTAGGGGTCGTTCCCTGCCTTTTTTATTTTAGACAGAAAATGGGAAACACAGTGATATTTTGTTTGTGTTATAACAAATAAAGCTTGCCTGAAGATCAGAATGCAAAGGTATACACTAGAGGCCAGGCAATGGTGACACACACATTTAATCCCAGAACTCAGGAGACAGAGGCAGAAGGATCTCTCAGTTCAAGGCCACCCTGGGATCCACCAAATTGATCCAGCCTGTAAGAGAAACAGAGCTCAAACAAAGGTGATCCCAGCTCTTGGGATCCCACGCCTTTAATCCCAGCACTAGGGAGGTGGAGACAGGAGTGAGATGGCTGGGCAGAGAGAGGAATATAGAGAGGAGTCCAGAGCTCATTGCAGTTTTAGGATGCAGTCTGAGGTGCAGTCTGAAGCAGTTAGTTAAAGAATGCAGTCTGAGAACAGGATCACCCTTTTGGTCTGAGGATTCAGTGAGGTAAAAGGTCTCTCTAGTGGTGAGCTTCACTTTCTCTGATCTCTCGGGCAAGCATTATTTGTTAAAACACAAACAAAATATCACTACACTTCAAGGCAAGATATGTTGGGGGAATTTGGTTTTAATTCTGAGTATATTCACACTCAAAATATTATGTATTCAAGAGGTACAATCATTATTGCCAAACACTGAGGGATTGTATAGTGAAGAATTCCAGGTTTTTCTGAAGTAAGAGTATATTTCATATAATGTGTTTTTTGCACACACACATATACATTTATATGTATACACATACACACACGTGTGTGTCTATGCATGTTCAGTTGTCATAGCTATACCTCTTATAAAAACAGTATTTAGCACATTGGTTCGAAGGCATTAAGGGGGAATTCTCATCAGCACTTTGTATCAGAAGCCAATAAACTTTTGGCAAAGGACTGTGTGATGATTGATGCTGATTGACAACTTGAAGGGAACAGAAGAGACAGGCCTCTGGGGGTATCTATGAGAGTGTTGACTATCAACCTTCCATGTGCTGGGGTCCAGGATGGAATAAAAAGGAGAAAGCAAACGAAGATCCAGAATGCATCTCTGCTTGTAGACTGAGTGCCTCACACTCCTGCCACCACGCCTTCTCCACCTCAATGAATGGGCTCTGCTCCCAAACTGTGAGCTTGGGTGACTTTAATCATGTATTTGCCACAACAATTGAAATGTAACTCATACAGGCTCTGCAGCAGACTCTTCAGGGTTTGTGGGAAGGAGGGATTCTTCTCTTTTTAGTGGGAAAAGAGCCATATACAATAAATGAATGGGTAGATGTAGACTTATTTTACTCAAATTTTATTCACGACTTGTATATCAAGGGAGTTGAAGTTGAAGATAGTCCACCATACTCTACACAGGATTGTGTCTCCTTCTTTGACCCGTGGTGTAAAGGGTCAATGGCAATGTCAGAAAAACAATGTGTGTAGAACAATCACAGCAGGAAAGAGAACCAACTTTAGCTGTGAGTCTGAATTAACGGTCAAATGCTACCCAAATGTAGACCCTTGGGGAAGCCAGCAGTGAAGTTCACCTGAGTCCTGATGTAAATCTCATCAGTTCTCTCCCTGGACCAGGCTGATTCCAAGTTCATTCTTAAAATTTAGAAAAGCCTAGATCTCTCTCATCAACCAGAACAAGGAGAATAAGTAAAGGAAGCTCTCTACCAAAATCAAAAAAGCCATTAGCCTGTTTTCTCGAGCTTCAGCCTTTTTCATGAGTGTTCAGATGCAGATGAAAGCATCCCCCCAAGTGCTTGAGAGCCTAGCCTGCAAGGTGCCTCCTCCTCTCCTGTGGGCACGACCTTCCTGGAACATGGACTGACAAGGTAGCTACACCAATGCAGATTTATGGGAGCATATGGCTGGAATGGTATTATATAGAACAGTAAACTTCTGGGAGCCATACAGTAGGCCATTCATTCAAAGAGTGTGCCAAAGGCTGGCCAATGTCAGTTCCAGCATTAGAAAGACACATAGTCCAGGAGGATTAGGAAAATGTTTTTGTTCTATGTGTATGAACCCAATGTAAAAACACACTGTTCACACATTTCTGTCTCATTGTAATGGCTTGTGGGCAAAAGGTTGCTAGATGAAGTCCTAGGTGAAACCTTGTTTGTTCTTTACTTCTTTGGATTATGTGATTATTATCTTGTTTGGAAGGTTTAAAACGTATTGATGAAAATGAAATTCTCTGAAAAGCACCTAAGATTTAAATTCAAAGACTACATTACCTGTTCCATGAGGACACACAAACTGGATTCTGCTCTTTTATGTCCATGCATCTACATTAGTTATTTTAGATGACCATGTATCTACATTTGCTGCAGGAGCTACTTTTGCTCCTTCAGCCAATAGCCTTTGAGATATCAGCCCACTGGTGTGTGGTATCTTTCGCTTTAAAAATAAGTGGCGACAGCCCTCTCGCTCTCTCTTGCTGGGCCTCTTATTGACTAATTCTCACATCTTGCTTTAACCCACATTTAGTAATCTGTGTAGCACCACGAGGTGGTGGCTTACTGGGAAAGATCCTAACCTGCGTCCATCTCGGGTCGGGGAATCATGGCATCTGCCTCACTTCCCTTCTTCCCAGCATTCTGTTCTCTCTACTCCGCCTACCTAAGCTGCTGTCCTATCAAAAACCAAGGCAGTCTCTTTATTAAACAATGAAAGTAACACATAGACAGGTGACCCTCCTACATCATACATTAGTTATGTTATATGACCATGCATCTACATTAGTTATGTTAGATGACCGTGCATCTACATTAGTTATCTTAGATGACCATGCATCTACGTTAGTTATTTTAGATGACCATGCATCTACATTAGTTATCTTAGATGACCAGGTATCTACATTAGTTACTTTAGGTTAACAATAAGCTGCTTCCTGGCATTTCACATATTATACCAATTTTTGATTTCTTGACATTTTTTCTAGTATTTATTTAATTATTTTCTTCTCTTCTTTCCTTCCTTCCTTCCATTCTTTTTGACATAGGCCCCACTGTGTGGTCAGCCTGGGACTTGCTATGTATATGTAGACCAGGCTGGCCTCAAACTCACTTGCGTTTGCTTCTAGAGTTCTGGGACAAAAGATATGTACTATCACTCTGAGCTCAGATTTTTTAAAGATAATAAAAACTGTAAAGTAGCCATTCAGGATATAAAAATGTAGATAGATATATCACCACAGAAATATATATGTGTGTATATATATACATATATATTAAAAACATAAATATATAAATATATATATTAAAAGAGACCACATCAAAGTGTTTTAGCAGAGCAAAATCTTCCGAATGTTATTTCCTAAAGTTCAAGTAGTTGTCCATTCATAATTTCAGAAATGTGAGATAAATTAAAAGTCTAATTTACTTAAACAGGATATTAAGCATAATGAAATTCAGTAAGAATGATATGCATTGGCTGGTAGCCAATATTACTGCCCAGAACTAGAGTAAATTAATTAGCTTTTAATGAAAATCAGCTTAATTTACTAAGTCAATAAAGAAGGTCCATATATAATAATTTGAAAATATGCATCACGAATAGGTTTCCCCTTGGTTCCTCGGGACCTCACAGACTACTTTCCTTCAGTGTTGATTGACAAGTCAGGATCATAGCTGAGTCTGTTGTAACAATCCAGCATTTACAAAAAAGAATATTTCTATGGGTAACTATCCTGGGCAGACTTTTCATTCATATAAATTATTTAAAAAGTACTCAGGATAAAATTGCACTGAGAAAATGCAAGCTAAAGTCACAACAAGACTCCACTTCATCCCATCTAGGACTCAAAAAATTCACTCACTAAATTTCAAAGTTGGAACTATCATGTATCTACAACGATGGAGAGGAATTTGAACTTTTCTATTGTTTGGTGATAGGAATATGAAACAGTGCCATGACTTTGGAAAAATTTCTGGAAGAGTTAATTTGCATCTATCCTGTGGACCCTCCCTTCTATCGGGGGTTTGCTATGGAGGGATACCTTTCTCAGCCATGGCGCAAGGGGAGGGCTTGGTCCTGCCTCAACTTGTTATACCATTCATTGTTGACTCCTCCTCCAAGGAGGTCTGTCTCTTTCTGAGGAGGGGTAGGGTTTGGGTGGGGGGGAAGGTGTGGGACAAGTAGGAGGAGGGGAGGGAAGTGGAACCGTGGTTGGTATGTAAAATGAAAAATAATTAAATAAAAAAGTTAAAAATAGATGAAAAAGATGCGTAGAAACGTGAATAAACAAAGGTTTAGGTACAAAATACCTAGGGCAGTTTTATTTATAGCAACAGTAGGGTGGAAATAGCTCAGCTGTCCACCAATGGCAAATGGCAGATTGCATAAAGAAATTATGGTTCATACACATAAGATCTAGTAAACAAGTAATAGAGCCAGTGAATCTCAAATCATGATTCATAGACCTCGGGAGCATCACGAGGAGACAAACATTTCTTTAGGAAAGTGAACCTAGTGTAGAAATCAATACATATGAAATTTACCTTGTGTAAAATTATAAAGGAGTAAGAAATCACTATGGAAACACCCCAATACTCTTTTACTTGGTGGGGGGTAGTCAAATTATTCAATAACATTAACTCCAATGAAGATAAATATTTAGGACATCATTTTCCCCTCCTAATGAATGGTTATTATTTTGAAGCCAGCATTCTTTAAAATAGTGACTTCGAAATAATATTACCTTCCTTTCCCTCTCTCAAAGTATATTTTTACATAAAAATATATGTGTGTATTTACATATATTGAATCCATGACCAATGTCAAACTAAATAGCATATTAACAATATCTCGACCTAAGTCTTTAGCCCTGATTTTCATTCATTATCATTTTGAAACAGACTCACTGAGCTACCTAGACAGTTTTCAAATGTGTCCCCCTCTTTCCTCAGCCTCAGGAGCAGCCAGGTGAAATCCTGTACCATCAGGCATGGCATGAAATCAGAATGCTTTCCAAGTGGTATAGATGACCTTTTCCTTAGTCATCTGGGATGGGTAACACAACAGGAAAAGTGGTTTTTCTGCCTTGCAAGCCTATTCTGTTTACTGTGTCCTAAGAGTGTTAGGACACAAACACTCACACTTCCTAATGTCATAACCTTTTAGAGTGCAAACTTCCTAAATCCATATATACTTGTAAGCCATAGCTCAAGAATAAAATCTTATAACTAGAGTGGATCTGTGAAGCCACTTAGTGATGTCATTAGCTGTGCTGTCAACAGTGCTGGGACAGACATCAGCAGGTGTGTGCGGACAGACCTACAGGTTTGCTATCACAAGGACTCCAGTGGTGTAGCCAGGAGTGGCTGGCTCCAGGGCTGCTCACCACCCTACAAGGCTCCCGTTCACCTAGTGTGCTAAGACTGTGCCACTCAAAACCCATGGCGTGCCTCTGGAAGCACGAACCCTCCAGGGGGTTCTAAAGCCCCGAGAGTAGTGTTAGCCTCAGTATCCTGGCTTCAAGGTCCTGGGAATCTGATGTGTGGATGCGTGCGTGACCTCATCTTCCATCCCCTTCTCTCCTCCTCTTTGCGTTCTCAGGCTCACTGGTTTTTTGGCTCTTCCAGGAACCTGAAACTGCTTCCTGCCTCTGCACCCTGACATCACATGCCTGGATCACATTTTCTGTTCTGGTTCCACATCAGAGACCTTTACTTCCCTCTTGACAGCATCCTCAGCCAGGAACTTCCCTTCCTTTCTCTTCTTCCTTTTCTTCACTGCACTGATATTTCCCAGCATATCATTTATTTGGGTTTGTTTCTATCTGTTTGATATTTTTTTCAACTTGTCAGAATGAAGGCTCACAAGGGCCTAAACCTCAAAAACAAAACAAATCAAAACTAGAATGTGTGTCAATACCTCAACAGCTTTCTTGTACTGTGGAATCATGACTTCAATAAGCAATTGCTGAATCAATATTCCAAAAGTTTTTTCTTCTAGAATCCTTTAGGAAAAGTTAAAATGCAAATTCCAAGTCTAGAGCCCTAGAGAGTGTCCACAACAGATCTGATGCTCAGACAAATTGTGTGAAAGCATTCAAATAGTGAGAAGGCCTATTCGACTCTGGGAAAATCTCCACAACATTCAGACACCTAAGAGGTTTCTCTCCTCCCACAGCGTGAGTCTGCTGTTGGCTCATCCTACAAGAGGCTGCAACGCTTGGTTATTGAGTACGCGATTACTGCCTCTGTCACTTTGATTTTGCTAACACATCCCCTCTCTTTCCGTGTCATTGTCACAAGCACCCCACAGACACTCCAGCGCTTCACATACATCTGCCTACTTGGCGGTTCTGTATCTGATCCCACCACTTTCACACACTCACTTCTTGCTCTGAGAGAGACACGGCAGAAAACACTAAGAGAGTGAACACAGGCACCTATGCTAACACTAAGGCCTTTTCTCAGCTCAGGGGCCATAGCTTTCCTTCCAGGAAATGAGGGGAAAGCTGGGTTTAAGGAACTTCTTTAAGCAAGCCTGACTACATTTTGCTTTAATTTTTATTATTATTTGTATGTGCATGTGCCTGTACTGGGTACATGCATGTGAATACCACCGTACCTGCAGAAGTCAGAAGAGAGCATCAGATCCCTGGAGCTGGCGTCATAAGTGATTGTCTGCTAAGAACTGAACTCCAGTCCCCAGCAACAGTGGTGCTACTGCTTAACACAGAGCCACCGCTCCCACCCCAAAATGGAAGGCTTTAAGCATTTTGCTGTGAATGAAATGGAAGAAAAAGTCCGGCTCTGTCATTTCCAACCCTAGGCAGCACAGACCTCCGGGCAATTAGTTATTAGTAAATACTCACAATTCTCAAACAGTTAGAGCATGCTTGCCTGCTTAGAGGAGCTCAAATTAAATGTTCAATATTTTATGAAGGCTTTGAGTGGTAATGTTTACTTGATCTGATATGCTCTTATTGCAGGGAGAGACCACAGGACTGGAAGGATGAAGGCAGCCTGCAGTGACTTGAGGGACCCTCTTGGTATTTTATTATTTAGATGTTTCTTTGTGGAACAGAGGAATCTTCCCCTTGGTGGGATCATCGTTGAAGAAAACTTTGTCACAAGTGATTATCTTGAAGATTTTTAATGTCCAGAAAAAGTCTCCAGATCATTTGTTAGAATTTAGCAATAAAATAAAAGTTAAACTAATTTCAGTTAACATGCACCTTAGTGTACCTGTGTTCTTTGAGAAATAGTTATACTAAAAGCATTTTAGCATTAAGGAAATGGCTCAGTGGATAAAAGTGCTTAATGTACAAGCAAGAGGAGCCGAGTTTAATCCCAATGCCCACATAAGAATAGAAATCCAAGTGTTGTTGTGCTCTTCTGTAATCCCAGTACTGTCAGGGAGCCAAGGCAGGAGGGTCACCGAGGCTTGCTCTTACCAGTCTATAGGAAATGGCTAACCCCTGATTCCTGTCTAAAGGGAGGGGAGCAGAGAGATCCTGTTTCAAGGGAGCAGAGCCGAGATCAGTGGAACAAGACTTCCTATGCCCTTCTCTTTCCACTGTGCACAGGAATGGGCTCTCTCATTCCTCACACACTAGCACACATGCACACACATACACACACACATGTGCACACAAGCACACACATGCATGCACACACATGCACGCACACACACATTCACACACACACACACACACACACAAGATGAGAAAAACACCTTTTCTTAGCTATAATTCCTGTAGTAATTATCCACTTGACTGTTCAGTGGTTTCCCAGGATATACAAAAGCAAGAAAAGAGAGCCCTAAACTATTATAGGGTGATATTTTAAGGTTCAAAGAAACTCTTATGATTCAGACAAGGGCAGTGCTCAAGGGAAGTAATGAGGTAGCAAGGGTACTGGATTTATGGAGATGCCTGCTTTGGGGGTTATCTGAGGTCACACCTACTTTGTGGTTGTCTGAAGTTATCCAACTGCAGTCATGGCTTACATGTAAATAACTCCTAAAAATCCCCATCAGAGGCTCCTCATGTGACTCGTCTTAGTTAGATCTTTATTCAAGTTTATAATTCTTTCTCCATTTTTTTTGTCACAGCCAGAGACTGAGGTAAAATTGAATGAAGAATAACTTTATTCTAGTGGATCTAGAGAAAGCTTTAGTTATATTTTACTGTTCCATGTGAGTGCAAATGCCTTTATCCTTTGCTATTATAGGTGTGAGAAAGGGGATGCATTCGAACATTTTTATGTGTATGAGTGTTTTGCTGGCATGTATGTCAATGCACTACATGTATGCCTTCAGAGGCCTGAAGAGGGCATCGGATGCCCTAGCATTTGAATTATAGATACTTGTGAGCCATTCGATGGGTGCTAGGATTCTAACCCAGCGCCCTGGAAGAGTAGACAGTACTATTAACCACTGGGGCATCTATGTAGCCTTGCAATCCAACTTTTAACCAAATGCTTGGGCAATGTCACCACACACTATCCGGTCAACCTAGCACTGAGAAAGTACTGCAGCAGCGGCTGGGAACGGAAGATCCCTATTCTCACCTGTATCGCATTCTAACAGGAAAACAAAGAACCCAATGAGATCAGAAAGAGGAAGAGGAATACAGTTGGGCGACAGGCAATGGTTGAAGTGAAGTGAATACATGGCACGAATATCTTGAGAAGGAGAAATCTGAGCCCAGAGTCAAAGTAAAAGTCAAGTTCTGGTGAGTGCAAAGCTCATTGAGAAGGGCAGATGCAGGGTCGTCTGCAGAGCCAATGAGGGACATGGGTGTGAACTGAGAGGAGACAGGCGGGCCAGAAGGAGACATTGCTCCTGCAATCTGGGTTTCATATGACATGACAGCTGTAGTCACTGGAGGATGTGGAAGAGGGATCAGAGGAATTCTTTCTCTTCTACTTTCCGTGTTGCTAAGAGTCCCTATGATGGCCTCAGATTTTGTCGTCAGCTCCAGTAGGGGCATTTTTGTCCAGGAGTGATTTTTCTCATAATAGAAATTTCAGTTGGACATATATTGTTTAATTTTGAGACTCAATGTCCCATGGCTGTGGGTCATTAATTGGGTTAAAAAATAAAATAGAGTAACTAAGAAGTAACTCGTTCCTCTAAGGCTGATGATCAGAGTTTGATCCTAGTGGCCCACATGGTAGAAGGAAAAAAGAGATTCCAATTTATTCTCTGACCTCCACACACACCATAAGGCAAATGCCTGTGTGCTCATGCACAAATACACTAACAACAAACACATGAATATACACACAATAAAGAAATAAATGTAAAAAATTAAATTAAATTAAAAGTACAAAACTCCTTCATGCAAAGAAGTAACGTTACTCCTGTGCCCGGATTGCCTTCTATCTCCACACACACCACACTTAGATGACCACAGGACGCATAGCCTATGGCTACAAGGAAGTAGGAATAGGATGCTGAATAGATGATGAAGCAATGGATGTGTTCAGAGACAAAGGTGAAGGATGACACGGGCTGGGTCATCCCCAACTTCTTGCTTCGCTAGGATATTGCAGAGGATGCTCAAGACAGATCTTCTGTTTCTCAATCTCAGTCCCATCGAGCTCCACTTTTATCTGCTTCTGAAACACTACAAGGGCACCCATCAGTGAAGCACAGTCGCCCTGTCAAATGTTAGAAATGAAGAAATAGGTGTACAAAAAGCAGAAAGGACAGAAAATATAAATTGGGGTCCTCACGTCATAGCTGAGCGATGATGGCAACAGGGAGGAAGGAGAAGGGGAAAGTATGGCCAGCTAGGACTGAAGTCTTCAGTATCTGAGAAAACAGAATTCCTGAGCTTGTCAATGAGGAAACCCTTGTCAAACTGGGAAGAGGTAGGTGCAGGCGATTGTGTCGGAAGGAGTACAGTGGCTGCTTCGATGTGCATGTGCTATGATTTGATAAATAACACTGGGATTTTGAAAGATTGAAACAGTTCGAAAGAAAGAATACACACATTAGAGTTGCAGAGAGCTTTTGTATTTTGTGTCTGGAATTGCGTTCCCTCAAACGATAAATTGCTCTCCAGACATACAGAGTCAGATATTTCTTGGGAAACAGGTTACAGTGGTTGTTATTACTTCAAATTAAACTACAATGGAGTATGACAGAGCCTAAATAAAGCAGAGCTGACACCATTATAGGGGAATTAAAAGAGGAAGAGCAACAGACGTAGAGAGGAAGGACACTGTACCTAAGGAGGCAGGAACTGAAGAGCTAAAAATAAAACATGCTATAGATTCCAGCGATTCCTGGAGTAGGAGGGGGTAGTGGGGTACATCCTCCGAAGCCCTCAGAGGGAGCGCAACCTCAGGGTGAACATGACCCTGCCAACACCTGCATTTCTGACTTCTGATCTCCAAAATTAAGGAAAACTTTAATCTTGTTTTAAGCAGCTCTGTTCATGATGTGCTTTATGTCATCAACAGGGGAACGACCAATATAAGCTTTGTGGGATTTCACCCATCACGGAAAAAATATGC
Organism: Myodes glareolus; assembly: GCF_982192425.1. Lineage (NCBI taxonomy): Eukaryota > Metazoa > Chordata > Mammalia > Rodentia > Cricetidae > Myodes > Myodes glareolus. Next base: position 7,516,237 of record NC_142035.1, read on the forward strand.
TGAGGAGTTTTCCTGAGGGCAAAAGTCAAGAAGGAATCAGACAAAGTGCTTGTGTATTTACAGATAGCGTTAGAACTCTTACTGTTTAAATCACACTCTTTGTCCTTGCTACAACCAAAGACTTTGAGCCTGTTCAAAGAGTTAGAAATACAGGATAAAATAAAACATAAAAGGAAGAATTGCATTTCAGGCACAAATTTTATTGACATTAACTCTCATGATGTATATTTAGGGGACTAGGTTATTAAACATCATGTTGGAGAGCTGTTAATAAAGCATTTTGCAAATAACTTAACGTCTTCTAAGTAGAATTTGATGCTTCCCCAGATATCAATTTCACTTGTTTGGCCCCACACATTAACTTTTAAACACTCAGTAACATTCCACTTCAAGGTTTTTATGGGGGATATTTTTTCTCCAGAATAACCATTTAGTTTACAATATTTGAAAAGTTTAAGGATTTTGAAGTCATTGAGAGAAAGAATGTCATGCCAATGTCAAATGAATGATATTGGATAGAACTAGAATCTTATATTATTCAGAAGTTAACTTTAATTAGATTTGTTACTAGTAGAAACTCAAGGGATCAAAGAAAGTCAAAACAACTAAACCCACTGCTTATGTCAAAGTCAAAATGCAAGATGCTTTAACACTCAAGTCATCAGTCAACTGTGATGTCGTTTTGTTTTAGATAAAATCAGATAAAATCCAAACTTAACTACTTACTATAATTTCTGCAATGCAGAAGGTAATGGTTTCCTTATGACAGTGCCAACCCAGAATTCTAATCCTAGTAACTCAGAAAAGAAAATTAAAAATAATTTCATACAAACAAAAGCAGAAACAACAAAATGCCATCAATATCCACTACAAGAGAGGTTAAAGAAAATTATTTTTAATGAGAGGAAACATATATAGAGCGAAGAGCTTTGCCATTTTGGTAAATTTGAGAAGACATGTGGGACTGGAGAGATGGGTGGTGTCAGCAGTACTTCCTGAATCTGAGAACCGACTTACCAAGCCCAGCCTCCTCTCCAGTCCTCTCCTGTCCTCCTTATACAAAGGCATGGGACACTGGACCTACAGACACATAGTCACACAGAGATGCACAGACACACAGACATATACATACACAGACATACACACAAATATACACACACATACAGACACAAGGAAAAACATATACATACGTATAAAGAGACACTGACACACATACACAAAGATACATTAAGACACCCACCCCCTCATACACACACAGACACACACACACAAACACAAACACACTCACACAAACACACAGAGAGGCACACAGAGTGTGACATATAGAGACACACACAGGCAGAGGCACATACACTTATAGACATAGACACACAATAAATATTTAAAAGGAAAGAAAAGAATATTTTTATCAAATTTATTTTAAAGTTATTGATATTTCAAATACCCTATGAAGTTTGTCTTGTGTTGCGACTATGATGTGTGACCAGTGTCTATACATGCAGGAATAAAATGAAATGACAATACTCCATACTTAACCACAGATGGAAGTCTATTCTCTTAGAGATCTTACACTGTATATAAAGTTATAAAGTATGATTTGGAAGTTGCTCTGACAAGTCAAACGGATTTGTTATAAACTTCAGAGTGGGAGTAAGCAAGCTGTGCTCTGCTAACCAAGTTCGCTTGATGCCTGTCTTGTAAATGATCTCTATTAGAGCACAGCCGCATCCATTCTCTGGCATGCATCTGCTGTTGGTTTAGTCTTCAGGAGCAGAAGTGACTACTTGGAACAAAGTCTAAATAGTTCAAAACCCTAAAATATGGATGATTTAGCCCTTTTCAGAAAGATTTTGAATCATTTCCCTAAACTAATGAATTTTCATCCAAAATCACAATAAAACACATTCCTCTTTTTATGATAAAAATTGTTAATACATACTCTAAAATATTACTATATGCAATAAATTTAATATAACTATATCAGGATTATATTAAACATAAGTGTCATGAAACTTCTACTGAAAGGGTCAAATTGTCAGACTGAATAAGGAAGGTAAGACACAATCATTTATCCCAGGGGATTGTTAGAAGAGTCTAATAATCTCAAGAATTGTTGAGTGTTATATTTTATTCCACATAAGAAAATTTTAATTGAATAAAATGGATTCAATGTCAAAATATGCCACATGCATCAGTCTGTTTTTCAAAGGTAATTAGCTTATTTGTAAAGCTACCTACAGAATGTAAACATAATTTTTACAATTATATTCTCTCTTTGTCTCATGTATGAGTGTGTGTGTGTGTGTGAGTGTGTGTGTGTGTGTGTGTGTGTGTGAGAGAGAGAGAGAGAGAGAGAGAGAGAGAGACCCCACATGTGCAACAACCGCTGTGCAAAGGACAGAGGACAACTTGTAAGATTTGATTCTCTCCTTACACTTTTTAATTCCTGTTAAGGAACTTAGTTCTCCAGGCTTCCCAGCAAGTGGCTTTATTTACTGATCCATTTCACTAGCCCGCAATATAAGCAAGGGTTATGAATCTCTACTGTGTATGCAGCAGTTGAGAGGAAAATATGTGGCATAATACCAGACACCAAAAAGGGCAGAGTGATATTGTGAGTAGCTGTGCAGGGGAAGAGGAAGGATACCAGCGATCCCACTTTCTCTCAAGCCCACTTGGGACTCTAGGCACCCACAGGAATGTTAATTTGATAAATTCTGGAATTGGCAGACAAAGAAGCCAAGAAGACCTTGAACCTAAGATGGACTAGCCCTGTCAGGACTATGTGCCAGGTCCAGGAGGAGAAATCACTTGGGTGTTCGAGACTCCCATTCCAGGGTTGGGGTGGAGCACAGATGATAGATCACACTGGCCTAGCTCCCCCAGCGTCCTGTGTGTAGGTGTGCTGTAGTACGCTGGGGCCAGAGCCAGGGAGGTGAGAGGTTCAGAGTCATTGCTGGTTGCATAGTGAATTCAAGGCAGTCTGGAATCCCTGAGGACACTGTGTGTGTGTGTGTGTGTGTGTGTGTGTGTGTGTGTGTGAGTAAGTGTGTGTGTGAGTGTGTGTGTGTACATATAGATAGATAGATAGATAGATTCTGTCTCTATATATACATATTTACACATACATGTAAACACATACATACACACACATATGGCAAAAAGACTCATCCTCCCATCACCAACTAGGAGGAGGGACAAGATTCTGGTACTATCATTTGACTCACAGGACCACAGCTGTCCAGGGACTGCTCTCCCAGCTAGCTAATGCTCTGTATATTACACGTCACAGTACACACACCAGAACCAGGCTCTCAGTCCTCACTGACACCTTCCTGGAGAAACAGCTTCAGCATTCTTCTGCCTCGCAGACAAGAAAACTCATTTTCCTGATACCTAAGCCAACGTCCCCAAGGGGTGTGGAGTGGAGGTTGACAGTGTGGCCCCATCCCTTGTAGTCGCCTCCTTTCCTCCGTGTCAGCTTTACCTTCTCTACCATTAGAGTCCTCTGAAAGGCTGTCTCAGTCCTTCCTTTCTTTGCTTAATTCTTGCTCTCTCTGGATCTCTCTCAGCCTCACTGTTGCTTCTTTTGCATTCCAGGTCAGAACCCCAGCTTCACTGTCCAAGCCAGGCCAGAGGGAAACCATGCAATTGCCTCAGTAGCCTTTCTCAAGCCATTCCCTCTTTCTGGAATGTTCTGTTTCCTTTCCTACCTTACCTGCTTAAACCTCTTTATTCCTCAAATCTTGATATAAATGGTTCTCACCCAAACAATTGCCCCATCTAGATTAGGTGGAATAAATTAAATTTCAACAACAGTAATTTCCAACTTTTGTTAAAATCAAGCAAATGTATGAACGTGCTAACCATTTGATTAGTCTTTCTCTAGCTTATATGAAGAACTCATAGGCATATGGATTCTGCATCTATTTTATACTATCTTTCCAATGCCCATTATAGTATGAGATCTCTCTCTCTCTGTGTGTCTCTCTCTCTTTCTCGCTTATGTGTATAAGTATGCATATATTTAATTAGCAAATATGGAATGAAGAAACATAGGGAAATTATTAAGGATAATTAAGGAGCTAAAACACATGGGATATATGAAAGAATGGAAATCTCAACTAATATGTATTCACAAAGCAAACGTATCTCAAGGGTAATGATATAATTTATATATAAATATGTTTAATTTTTTATTAGTAGTGCCTTAGACTACTTCAAGAAACCTCCAATTTATAAGGAATTGAAATATCAGACTGACAAAATAATATTAAGTGTGCATTTAAGGTCACCCAGACAATGGTAATTATTTCTAATTTTAAATTAATGAATTCTGGAAGTACTTCCTTGACACCAACAAGTTCTTTTTAAAGACAGGCTGGTCTTAGGGTTGGAAAAATACGGTGCCACCATCAGAATTTTCAATTATTTTTTTTTAATTTTGATGTACTTTTTCTTTTTTATACTCTGCAGTTTGAGCCCAATATTTTAAGGTCTCTCTGCTCTGGCTTAGCTTCATTTATTTCCACCCGCCAAGGTGGTATTAGACAACCTGTCAGTGGTGCTAAGCACAAAACATCCAAAGCTAGTCGACCATTGGCAATAATGGGTATTTCTTATTGCCTGCCTTTTGTAGCCCTTTACCCAGTGTCTGAAAATTAAAGAAGCATACGGTATTCGTTAGCAACCCCTCTCCATACAGAAGAACCATTGTGCTCAATGTACGAGATTTAAGGCTCTATCTGTTCTCACAATTAGTATAAATATTGTTGAAATCATGCCAGGCCAGCAACTGCTCTGCAGCCCTAAGGATCTGACCGTAGGGAGAGGGTAGCTTCACAGAAAAACGAGCACATCTGAGGAGATCTCCAGGGTCTCTGCCTTTAATAAACACCAGGTCATTTTTCCACTTGGAGTTAAAGCCTGTAAATGTTTAGACCCACACTGCCTATCACAGCGAAGGTGCAAAGCGTCAAACAATTAATTCTTCCAGGCAACTTGTGGATTTCTGAAAAGGGACATAAAATGGATAGCAATACTAAGAATATGATCATCCCATTATTCCACGTCAGTGTCCCTAATTCAACTGATTGTTTCCCTCCTGCCTGTTTTTTCACACGTTTGCTTTTGAGAACCTCCTAAAAGCTTCCTGAAGCTTTCTTTTGTGTTGCTTCACAAGAAGCTCCAGTGGAGGGAGTGAGAGCCAGACCTGAATATCATTCATCGATTTGGTCTTTACTAGTATATAGAGACAGTGGGCTTTAGATTCCAGATTACATTCTGCAGTCTCTCGGAAATCGTTTGTTTCTTTTAGTTATCTTTAGCAGTCCCTTATGATTTTCTACACAAAAGCTCAATTTGTCTATGAGAGGGTATAACTTTATTTCTTTCCTGTCTGCATTGGCTTTTATACCCTTGCCTATCCTCTGACTAGAGATTCCAACCTTTTGACTCGAAGGAGTCATCCTGCCCTTCATCATCAAGTAGGGAGTTAGCTAACCACCACTCTAGTAACAGAAGCAAATGATTAAATGATGGTCACATAAATTATCCTTAAGTGTTGTTATTACTATGTAATATTCATTAAAATCCAATGTCTGGACTAGCATTTAATGGGTCCTTTCATGTTAGGGAACACATTAACGAAACAGGAAGTGCCAGCTTTATGTCAGTGGTTTCTTACAGAACCAACCAATGTCCATTTCTGGTAAATCATCTGTCTAAAGCACATGGGGATGCTGTGTGAGCATTGGTTGCCTCATTGACACTGTGTTAGGCTATCTGTGTGGAGGCTAGGATTCTGTCAGTGACATAAGACAGGTGGACACCAGACTGCATGAAGATGTCAACATGGAAAGAAGACAGGTTAGGAGAAAATACATATAAAAATTAAGAGATGTCTCAAGTTGCCACATGAACACTGAAGGAAGGACATGTTGGGGAAGACTGGCACATGGGTGAGGATTCAGAAAATGTCTACAGAAAAAATAAGCAAAATAGTAAGGAGAAAGGGGTATTGATCATCAGAGTGGTGGGGTGAGAAAAGCTGAGCCTGTGCTCAGGACGAAAGCTGAGCTGAGCACGGTGAGAGCTCAGTATGTTCAGGATGGAGGAAGACAGGAGAGAGTTGTCTCAGCTTCCTGGTTGTTCAGCCCAAAGTCTGGCAGTGGTTCTCACTGAGGCTGGATGGCAGAGCTATGTAAGATGGTAGTCTCCACAGGACTGAGGAGTTCTACCAAGAAGGCAGCTAATTGAAAGAATGAGGCAGTAAAAATCCGATATCATAGTTATATACTTGCCTCTTACAGAATATCTAACAGGGTTTTAGCCTCACGCATACATGTTTTTCCTTTATACATGAATACATTTTATTTTTATTAAATCAACCCCACTCCCTCACTCCAAATTTTTTTGGATTCCTCATCCCAGTTACCTCTCTCAACTTCATGTTCTTTGCTGCCCTACTGAATCCAGTTAGTGCTGCACACTTGCACGTCGCTTAAGGGTTGGCTAATGAAGTATGAGCAACCTAGCAGGGGCTCCAATTCTAAAAATACTAGCTTTTCTTTTTTTCTGGCAGCCATTGAGTGCCTGTAGAGTCTCAACTAGAAGTGGTTTTGTAAGCCACTCTCTACTCTTGCTGGAAAGTTGGCTAGCACAAGCCCTCCCTCAAGGAACTTCACAGAAGAAAGGGTGGAAGGGTAGTTAAGAGTTGAAGCAGGGATGACCACAGAATAGGATCTTCTAAATGTGAAAGGAAGTTGCACTCATGCTTTCTCAGCAGATGTGGTTGCACGTTGACAGCTACACTTACATACCCTAAAAGTTTTAGTTCATTTACATGTTTTAGGATTTCATATACAATACTATACTGACATCATTTTGACCCCATGCCCTCTCCTTCCAACTTCTTTTATGTGTCTCCACTTCCTCTCAAATTCATGACTTCTTCTGTTGGGGAATATTTGTTTACACTGTCAAGAAGTGTCTTTGACAAGGTGCCTTGTGACTGCTTTAATAAAGAACTGAATGAACAATAGGTGAGTGTGAAATATAGGTGGCATTTCCAGGGAGAGAGAAGAGGAGATGAATCGAGGCACACAGGAGACACCATGAAGATGTGGGAAGTCAGACATACAGAATAAAAGAAAGGTAAAAAGCTACATGGTGAAACATAGATTAATATAACCCAGTAATAAAGGTATAAGAGCTAGTAGGACAAGCCTAAGCTAAGCCTGAGCTTTCATAATACATCTTTGTGTTATTTGGGAGCTGATTAGCAGGACAGAGAAAAAATTGCTACATCAGGCACCCAACACGGGGCCACATAGTTCCACACAGAACTTAAGAAAGATTTAAAAACAGTTCCAAACACAAAAACATGGAGTCAAACAAGGCTTCTTAGTCTTAAAGTATTTCAGGTGGGCTGCTGTGTACAGAGGTGCTGCCCCAGACCCTGCCTTCAAGCGTGTGCCAGGTAGTGCCATGTGAAGAGCCACATAATGGCTTTAAGGCCTGGCTCACATTGTCAGAGAAGATTACAGGTGCACAATAAAGTGTTCCAGACCAAAATAACTTTTAAACAGATACAGAAGAAGATGGATAGACAGTAATAATGATGATGATAATAATAAAATAATAATAATAATATATAGTTTTAGAATAATGAAGTATTTAAAGAGGGAGTAAAATAATATGAAAAGGATAAGCCACAGGAGGATGGGAAATATAACAGAGGGAGTTTGGCCTATATAATGTTTTGTTAATTTAAAAATTTTTAAATGCCAATAAACCGAAAACAACAGCTGCTGAGAGATATTGCATTGTGGAAGGGACTGCTGAATTTAACCAGTCTATTTACTTTAGGAATGTCTTGGTTTTAGGATGCAAATTGGAAAATGCATTGCATTGGGAGAAAGGTTATGCCTTTATTTCCATAGGAAATAAAAAATTGTGGTTCTCTTCAAAATTAAAAAGATTAGCTTTGACTGGGGGAGGAGTATCCTGAGGATCTTAACTAAAGACATGAAGGAAAAAGTCAAAAAGAACTGCAGAACAAGTGACATATCTGCTGATTTTTGACATGGGGACAGCTCTGAGCCTGAATGAGACATGCTAAATCTTGCTGGTTACAGAGTACTCATGACTTATTACTACATACCATCTATGACATGGTTAGAAATTTATATTACAATTTGGTCATACAGACCAAATGAACTTATAAAGTTGAAAGATGCCATTTACTTACTCAGACAAAAAGCAAAGAAAAATCATCTTTCACTGTCTTGTGCACACTGCACATTACATATCTATGTTAACACAGATAAATATGTTGCCACTGAAGTCTATGTTTTCAAAACAAAAGGACCAGACACGAATAAAGCAAAGTGTCCCAGATGATCCAGCCTCTCAGAATGCCTCGGTTGCAGTTTTTTAAAGGTTCTACATCCTGAAAACTTCAAAACTGGTGGCTGAGGTGGTCGGCCTCACAGAATCTCCAGCCAAGACCTCAGATGAGCTCTATGTTTTCCCATCACACAAACACCAAACAAAAGTAGTACAAGTTGCTCTCACAGGATTTGACCATTGCCCCGGTTTTTTCAGAGTTCCCTAAAGATGCCAACCCCTCCATACAACAGGAAGTAGCCTAGGGAACCTTTTACCCACATTCCCAAAATGTGGGGTGGACGGTTTTGTGATCATTTTGTGGGGTATGGATGTTTGTCATTATTTGGGAGGGTTGGTCACAAGTTATTGTAATTGTAAAAAATAAGTAAAACAAAGGAGATTAGATTCAGGAATCTCTTTCTGAAGGGAAAAGGGGATATAGTATAGAAATGCTGGACTAAAGGAGTGGATTGTTGAATCTACTTTTGAACAAAAAACAAGTACGATTTTCAAATATTTTACATTGGTATGGATTGTTGTATATCAATACAAATTTAGATTATTTTTGTTATACTCATATTTATATATATGAGGACACATACATACACATCTCTACTCTTATTTAAGGTATGTATCAATACAGCTCCCTTAAAAATGTAATGTAAGGTTTGAGTCCTTGAAAGCTATTTAGGATAACAAAGACAAATTAGTAGTTAGTTATCTATAACAATAAAACTTACAGTCATGTTATGTATGTTTTCCAGGTCAAACAAAGACATATTTTAAATAGATAGATGCTCTTCACATACTTCAAAGAACTACAGAATATGACATTTATAACATAAGACTTTCATGACAGGGAGACACATGTGCTCCTGGCAGCACCAATTTATTTCAGAGATGATGGACATGGAAAAAACTCCTCATAGAGCTAGCTTTTAATATGATAAAGCTAGACAGTTGTGCAATAAACTGCTCTTGTCTCTTACTGTTGACAGTATGCTGCCAAAAATGGACTGTAGCATGATTAATAGAAACCTGGAGACAGATATTGGGGTTCAACCTAAAGACCAGAAAAGCAAAGCAGCCATCCGTTGGCTCTTACCTGGATCTCAGTCTGAAAATGACAAACCTGTCTCCAGGAATCCTCAGAACAAGACTGAGACTTAAACCTGTCTGGTGCCATTTTAAATTCTTTTCTAGTGCTGGGATTAAAGGCGTGCACCTCTACTGCCCAGTTTCTATGACAAACTACTGTGACTACTGTGGTTAAGGATGTGTGTCCCCACTACCTGGTCTGTATGGCTGGCCAGTGCAGCTGCTTTATTCTCTGATATTTAGGCAAGCTTTATTTATTAAAATACAAATGAAATATCACTACAGTGGACAAGCAAGACACAAAAGGTAGCAATAGCCAAACTTTGCCAAGATGAGATAAGAGAGTTCTTCAGAATTCCTGATCCATAGAAAAGTCTGTCAGATATTCTCAGTCTATAGGCTGAAGGTGGACGCCCTAATATTGCAGAGGAACCTTGGGTGACTGTCCAGGCAACCATCTGTCTCTGTGATTTCTATAGTTTTGGAATCTGTTTTTTCTGCACTTCATATTTATTCAAGCAATGTTTTATTCTCTCAGATCTCTAATTGTTGTTAAAGACTAGATAGCTATAGTTATTATCAAATTTAAAAAGACACAACAACATGTAAAATGTATAATGCTGAGAAACATAAAAACTTAAGTTGTTTGTCTAAGAAAATGTTTTGAGTTCTAAAAAGACAGTTTTGAGTTGGTAATACAAGGTAGGATAGAAAGTAAATTGGGTATATAACTTTGGACTCACCAATATAGGATATGCAATGGAGTATATTCTCTGAATTTGCAAAATGCGATCTAGACATTGTGAACAAAAATCTTACTGATAATTGTTCTTATTGTATACAGTATCACTATATAGGTTTAGAGTTATATATCATTATAAAGGTTTTAGAGTTAAAACCTTTTCTTTTTGATTAGACAAAAGGGGGTAATATTTGTTTAAACTATAAAGATGTGTCTTTGCCAAGGTGTCTTGTGATTGGCTTAAGAAAGAGCTGAATGGCCAATAGCTAGGCAGGGGATATAGGTGGGATTTACAGGGAGACAGAGGAAGAGAAGATCAACTGAGGTATATAGGAGACACCATAGAGATGTGGGAGTCGAACATACAACATGAAAGTAAGTTAAAAAGTCACATGGCAAAACGTAGATTAATATAAGCAGGTCAATTTAAGTTATAAGAGTGGGACAAGTGTAAGCTAAGGCCAAGCTTTCATAATTAGTAATATGTCTCCATATCATTCTTTGGGAGTTAGCTGGTGGGACAGAGAAAGACTCGTTACACTCTTCTGTAGTACAAATTCTAATTGGTCTTATTAATAAAAACTTGAAATCAGCTATCAAGGGGTGAAAACGGGAAGATCAGAGGAGTAGAGCGGCCACACACTAAAGTTCTTACCTCTACCAATGCTTAGATCAGAAGAGCTAGCCTGTCCTCAGACTGCCTCCTCAAACTGCATCCTCAGACTGATTGTTCTGAGCTCCTGTCTCCTCCCACCTTATATTCCTCTCTCCATCCAGCTG